>NW_013665744.1:205107-207624 GCF_000517525.1 Limulus polyphemus
ATGAAAACATTATTCATGTTTTATTTTTCGGGATTTGCTGATAATTTTGTTGTTGTTATTGTTTAGCTTTGGGATGAGTCATGATAGTCCAAACAACGGCTGTCAAGCTTCTCACGGGGAACGTCAACACGTTATGTCGCCCCACTTAATCTCTGACACCAGTCCTTTGGTTTGGTCCAATTGTAGTCGAAATGAAATTACTAAATTTTTAGAGTAAGTATTTTTTAATATTTATTATAATAATAGTTGAATTTATATTAACAGCAAATACAGTAAAAGAATTGTGCTAAAACCGAAACTTGTGTTCTCTGAAACACAAATCTGAGTGGCTGCAACATAAGTTCAAGTTTAAATACCAACAACACAAGTATGTTCGCTGGTATACAATCTCTGTGATGAATTTTCATAATACACATAATAATATTAATAGATTAAAACATTTTATAACATAAATTAAAAGTCAAACATTGCATAAAACATTTTTAAAAATTTGCATTGTTTTAAAAATTACCTCAGATGAAGAGCATTTCGTTTCTACCAGGCACTCGCAACTTTTGAACGTTCAAACTTGAACTCGTCTTAACAAATGTGACTTCAAACACAACTAGAGAGGCACTCAGCAGAGCGCACACCTCCGCCACGCAGCGTTGATCATATTCGGCTCTCAAAAAATGCGAAAATGTGTCCGTATATCCGTCGCTTTCAACAGATACGGACCATTTTTGGCAGGATAATGAGAAATGGATATTTTACATAAGTGCACCAAGTTTCATCAAAATCCGGTTATTTTTGACTGAGTTATGGAGCAAAAATAGTGTGAAAAATTGGTCCCCATGTTAACGGGTAGGGATTGTTTGGATTTTCGTGACCTTGATGTGACCTTGACCCTCCAAAAACTAATCACTTCGAAGTCGGATCATAGTTCAAATGTATGCCGAACCCATTCAGCCGTTTTCGAGAAAATCACGCTGACAAACACACACACACACATACGGGGGGGGGGGGGTAACCTCCTTCACCTTCGGTAGCGGAGGTAACTAGAGGGCACTCAGTGGAGCGCATACCTCCACATAGTGTTGATCATATTCGGCTCTTAAAAAATACGAAAATGTGTTTGTATGTCCGCCGTTATGAAGAGACAAGTGAAAGAGCAAAAATAGTGTGAAAAATCAGCCCCCATGTTAACAGATAGGGATTTTTTTATTTTCAAGACCGTACTGTGATCTTGACCCTCTGAAAACTAATCACTTCTAATTTAAGCCACAGCCCAAATGTATACCGATTTTCGTCCAAATCAATAGAGCAGTTTTCCAGAAATCTTGCTGACAAACACACAAGCACACACACACACACAGGGCCGAAAACATAACTTACGTCAACCTTCGGAGACAGAGGTAAAACTTATTGTAACGCACATAATTTTGCTGGAAAACCACGTTTCTTTTTTTTGTTGTTTTGTTTACAGGCTATAACAATGAATTGTGTTATAGTTCACACAAATTTGGGGAACACAGTTTGTTTTATGAAACAACACAACATTTTAACAGTGTGCTCATTATACATCTTTAATTAATGTATTATATTTTCACATGCTTTTCTTTCAGAAGGTTATTGATTGTTACGTAATACTTGTTTTAAAATTATAATGTATCAAATATCTTAAATCATTTGTTATGATTGCTATATCCCACCCCCAATGGTTCAGCGGAAAGTCTGAGGGCTCATACTGCTAAAAACTGGGTTTTCATACTCGTAGTGGACACAGCACAGATAGCCATTGTGTAGCCTTGTGCTTAACAACAAACAAACAGTATTTTTTTCAACCCTTGTAGTAGCGAGATAATACTATTCTTAAAAGGTGTTAGTTATTTAAAACTGATTTATATTTAAAATTTATGGTGTGCAAAATCAATTTAAGATTAGTAGTTGATGTGGTTGTTTCAACCTTTACTATTCTTAGAGTTTAGCCACATTATTTCAAGGTTACAATAATACTTCTACCAAAGTGTAATTCCCTACTCATTGTGTGAAATATCGCGGAAACGACGTTCTAACGAATTATAATGTGTTTTTTCAATAGGTTTTGGCTTTTCTCACCAATATTATGATGAAACAAGCAAATGAGTAAAAGAAAAATCAAATACAATCAAAACAGTTGAGCCCGGTATGGCCAGGTGGTTAGGGAGCTCGACTCGCAATCTGAGGGTCGAGGGTTTGAATCCCCGTCCCACCAAACATGCTTGTCCTTTCAGCAGTGGGGGCATTATAATGTGACGGTCAATCCCACTATTCGTTGGTAAAAGAGTAGTGGGTGGTAATGACGAGTTGATGTAAGTACGATTCGCCAGGAAGCTAGCTAACTTTGTCCTTGGCCACACACGCTCGGTTTTCCACCGTTGAAGTTAGTTAATGTTTTCGTAAAAATATTAATGTCCGACGAGAATCCACTGAACTTAAATAGTTTGTAATGTTCGAACTTTGTAAAGGTTCCTGATCAAATACCTGAAGTTTCCGATT
>NW_013665744.1:208096-218069 GCF_000517525.1 Limulus polyphemus
CTATACATGCATGGAACACTTATCCAGACCTCCACATCAGCAAAATTCCTAGGACTAACATTTGACCAAAAATTAACGTAGGTCAAACATACAAATAACATTTTAACAAAAATCTGGAAACGCACAAATTATGCAAGAAGTCTAATAGGCAAAACCCAGGGAACATCACCTGATAACATTATTAAAATGTACAAAACATACATTCGACCAATAATAGAATATGCCAGTCCGGCATGGATAAACACAGTTCCTAAGCACATAAACAAACTACAAAGAATACAAAACACATTAATCACCTCTGCATACAGAGTCCCCCGTAGCACCTCATCAACATTTATGCACAGATACGCTAATATACAAACAGTAGCCGATAGACTCTTGCATAATACTATAAATTACTTTGAGAAAAATTGACAAAAGAACGACCTACTTTGTGAACTCGACCGTTATTACATACATGATGGAAGTAGACCTAAATACCTCTCGCCAGTTAACATTTATTTTAAAATGAAGGATGTGATCAGGTCACCTAACGTTAGACATATAAACCCGACACTAGTTAGAGCCTAGAAATAATATATTTAAAAGGGTAATACATGTAAAATATGTTCGATTAGTCTCTAACTAGTGACATGTGTAATTTGCACTATGGACTTGTATAAGCAATGCAAAACACAAAATGTAACTGTGATACATACATGGACATTGCCCTGAAAGGGGTCGGAGCAAGTGCGGTTTACTCCGACCCTCTTGTAGTATCAACACTCTACATTCACAGACGACAAACCACAGTCCGGAAAGGAGGAAGAGGTCCAAACGCACCTGACCCTCCTAGGTCACAAAGACCTAAATTCCTATCAGGAGGAGAGAGAGAGCTATGTAACAAATGTGACTTCAAACACAACCAGAGAGGCACTCAGTAGAGCGCACACCTCTGCCACGCAGCGTTGATCATATTCGGCTCTCAAAAAATGCGAAAATGTGTCCGTATATCCGTCGCTTTCAACAGAGATGGACCATTTTTTTTGGCAGGATAATGAGACATGGATATTCTACATAAGTGCACCAAGTTTCATCAAAATCCGATTATTTTTGACTGAGCAGTGGGGGCGTTATAATGTGACGGTCAATCTCACTATTCGTTGGTAAAAGAGTATCCCAAAAGTTGGCGGTGGGTGGTGATGACTAGCAGCTTTCCCACTAGTCTTACACTGCTAAATTAGGGACGGCTAGTGCAGATAGCCCTCGTGTAGCTTAGCGCGAAATTCAAAACAAACAAACAATAATTGTCACTGATATTTTTTTATAACTTAGCGTGGAAATTTCTATTTGCAACATCCCAAAACATGTTTCTACTTCAGTATATCAATTGGGGCCTGGTGTGGCTTAGCAATTAGTGTGCCAGATTATGGATCTGAAGGTTCCAGGTTCATTTCTCGTTGGCGCAAAAAAAAAAAAATCACGCTCCGCACTTTGACTCATGGGTGTGCTAGAAGAGAGGCGGTCGAATCCTAATATTCGATTAGAGCAGCCCAAGATTTGGCGGTGGGCGCTGTTGACTAGTTATCTTCCCTTTAGCCTATCAGTTCAAAAATAAGGGAGGGTTAGCGCATGTAGTTGCGAAACTCTGAAATTAAAGCAACAGCTGTATTAACCTTATCAACTTAGTTGTCACGGAGATTTGATCAAGGTACTCTAATAATAAATGTTTAAAACATTTTATCAGAATGTATTATGTTTAGTACTTGTGTATTCTGTACACTGCGAAAGGAAATTAGTATTCAGGGCTGTACTGAATGAACTGATGCATTTGTGTCTGTTTTTCGTAACGTCTAAGAAAGTAATGGTAACCTCAGGTGAAAGTGTGAGAATTAGAACGAACGTGTACGTTATTCTCAGATATATGAAAAAAGTATATTATGTCCAGTCATTTTCGGCTGTGCTTGGACACATTGACACTGTATTCTTCCAAACGTTCATTGTTCGATTGTAGTTTAACGCAACTCTCAAATTAGCATTATTTAATTGCTTATTTTCGCTATTTTCGTGAGTGGTTGATGTAATATAAACACCAACATTCGAAGAACTCCGCTCTGCTCAAAAGCCTTGATACTTTGACGATAACCCAGGCGCCCTAGTGACTGTTTTATTTGGTTTTTTTTTGTTGTTGTTGTTTTTATATCAGAATTCGAACATGAGTATGAGAAATTCAGCTGTTATGGCTTCAGTATTAAATATTTCACCACACTCGTAACATAAAAAAACTTTAACAAACAACTTCAGTATCCTTGCAGAGCTGTTTGATGTGTAGAAGTACAAGCTGTGTCAAAACAAGGTTATTTGCACTTATACGAGTTAAGCAAGAGAGATTTTTTTCATAACAGTGAAGACATATGCAAACGTTTTCACTACAGTCTTTTGTATTTATGGCAAAACTATTGAGGCCAGTCAACAGCACCCCACCGTCCACGCTAAGCGATTGATTGTCACTCTTATAACGCACCCACAGCTGAAAATGTGTGGAATATTTGTGTGTAATAGCACGGTTTCGAACGCGGCTCACCAACTCCGAAATCTAGAGCTGTACTATAGGGCCAATTCGCGACCCCACTCTAGAAGAATACGACAAACTCGACTGATCTTAATACGAGAGAATTTATAATTTATTGTTTAATCTATGACAGGTGTGGTGAAACTTCTTTTGAGTCAAAGTGGACTATATGCAAGTCCAGGAACGTTATTAAAACATGCCATCAAAACACGATAATATCCATTATATAGAAACAGAAAATGAAAGCACGATAATATCCATTATACAGAAATACAGAATGAAAACACGATATAATCCATCATACAGAAATACAGAATGAAAACACGATATAATCCATTATACAGAAATACAGAATGAAAACACGATATAATCCATTATACAGAAATACAGAATGAAAACACGATAAAATCCATTATATAGAAATACAGAATAAAAACACGATAATATCCATTATATAGAAATACAGAATAAAAACACGATAATATCCATTATACAGAAATACAGAATGAAAACACGATAATATCCATTATATAGAAATACAGAATGAAAACACGATAAAATCCATTGTATAGAATACAGAATGAAAACACGATAATATCCATTATATAGAAATACACAATGCACATACCACCGACTGTACACTACCAGAGAAATTAACTAAATTAACAGCCTCTTAATTTAATTTGTAGTAATTAACGCCGTTCCGTTATATACAGTAATATGTACAAAGTTTGAGCAATTTTCTTATTCTTGTAAAGGGAGCTTTATCTGATCCTTGTGATATCAGCATATTAAAAAGTAAGAATGACCCTTTTATTTGTATTTATATGGTCAAGTTCTTTTAAGCGAGACCGTAGTTACTAATTTTCATTTTATAAATAGCTTAATTTATACTAAGGAGTTCTTATAACAGTTTATGTTCACATTTGATATATGAAACCTCGGATCCAAACTCATGTACGCTATCCACTGGACCCTCTTGACCCTATATGTGTAGTTAAGGGAAATATTTCTTTCAGTTTTCTATTAGATATTAGCTGCCAGGTTTCCAATTCTAGATTTAACTTTTATTTTCTGATAATACTACTTCTAATTACTTTATTCCCGTCTTTAGTAAACAAGTAAGAGTCGGGTGTGACCTAGTCGTTAGTGTGCCTGGTGAGGATCGGAAGTTCTAAGGTTTGTTTGACAATATTTCCGTGAACATCGTCTAAACGTTCAGCTTGTGGGACATTATAGCTGCGACAGTCAATCCAACATTCGGTTAAGAGTATACGCTACTGACTAGTTGCCTTCTTCTGGCAGCGGTTCTACATTAGGAATGGCTACGCCTAAAGCTTTGACCTGGCATTACTGACCACGTGTCCACAAAGCGCTGTTAAGGTTGAAAATACCAAACACCAGTGAACAAAACAGCACTACAAGAAAAGCATCCTAATATGGGTCAGACAACTGACACTTGGGGTACGACTCCAATTAAGTTGTGAGTTTTATTCAACTCCTCCATTCGAGGATGTCTGAGGTCTGAATCTTGATTCCATTGCAATTTAATTTTATTTATCTTTAAACACTAAGCCTTGTTGTACTGTGAACTTCCGCTTAATCTTCTAAAACCATTTTTTATTTAGTAAGTAAAATTTACTAAGCGTTTAACTGGCTTAATTTTGTCTTGGTTTTAAAACACCCGCTCAATTTTCATCCATTATAAAAAAAAAAAATATTCATGGTCGTATTATGACCGGAAACGTCAATTATCCATTCTTCTAACTCATAAACCACACCTTATAGTTCTTTGTAGTTTTAGTAAAATTAAACTATTGAAGTACACTACACTTACTCCAGAGTAATTAATGAAACTAACATTTTTTTTTATAAACACGATGAATTTATCCACTGCCTTTTCTAGTTCCTTCGCTACGATACCTTATGTATTATGTTTATGAAACGGTAGTTACAAAACGTGAAGACCACATTAACATACCACACGTTAGAAGAGAGTAAAGTCCGCTTCTATATTTAACCCAAGCATATAGCTACCAGGTTTTTGCGAATTGAGACTGAAATAGCATTATGTAAATTCTATATGTAATGGTAAAGCATTGCGTAAGTAATTGTTTTGTTTGACTTCTTGTTGCTCCCTGGTGTTTCAGTAGTAAGCTTGAGTGTTTTAAGCACTAAAATTTGCAGTTCGATACCTGCAGTGGGGACAGCGCGGATAGCCTAATATGTAGACGTGCGCTTAAAGCAAGTAGTTAATAAGATATCTTTGTAACATTTTCAGATTTCGCTGAAGATGGACTAAATGTATTCTGAAATGTTCGAATATTGTAAGCAAAGGGTTTATTTTAGAACATCATTGAATATCTTATCTTCGTTTTTACTGAAATTATAGACTATTTTTCATCAATATATCGCTTAAAGGTATCCATCCAGTAATTGATTTCATTATAATGGTCACACCTTGTTAGCACTTAACAAAAGACGCGAGCGATTACACAACACCTCGTATTTCCGTCTGTTTGAAGCACTTGAAGAAAGTGTGTTTTTTAAAACCCGTGGATTAAAAATACAACCACCCTGTCATACTACACGCGGGTTAAAAATACAACCAACCTGTCATAATACCTGCGGGTTAAAAATACAGCCACCCTGTCATATAATCTGCGGGTTAAAAATACAACCACCCTGTTATAAATCCTGCGGGTTAAAAATACAACCACCCTGTCATAATACATGCGGGTTAAAAATACAACCACCCTGTCATAAAAGCTGCAGGTTAAAAATACAACCACCATGTCATAAAAGCTGCAGGTTAAAAATACAGCCACCCTGTCATATAATCTACGGTTAAAAATACAACCACCCTGTCATATAACCTGCGGGTTAAAAATACGGCCACAACACTTCTGTCACATGAACATTTCTTTGGTTAAACTTGATTTTAGCCAAAAATATACATAATTTGATTTTCTACTTAAGATACATATTAACACACTTTTTTAATGTTTCGAAATTAGTCGAAGCTATATCGATTAATTTATGAAGCTTTTTTTTAGCGTAAAGTTGCACAGCGCTCGGACTCGAATCCTGGATTTTATTGTTGTAAGTCCGTAAGCTTACCGCTGACTCGCGTAGGAACATTAATTTATGAACTTTTCCTAATTTATTAGCCTATGGATTGACACAATGACACTGACTATTAACACTATTATACCAAATTAAATCCACTGATTAGAGCTGAATAAGCACAGTTACAATAAAATTAGTTTTTGTTGAACTTACCTAGAGGTGAGTTACCCGGATATCCGTTTGAAAGATATCTTGATAAGGCATACCAGGTTTCAGTGACAATTATTAGTCATCGTGTTACTTATTTGTAATGTTGGATACTTATTTTCTAAAACAATAGACTACATCTTTTTAAAAACAAAAAATGCAAAGTTTAACACCGATCCGATATTCATTAACAGACAATGAAGCCAAGGAAACGTTAAAAAGTAAGGTGCCTAAGATTGGATTGTTAATTGCAAATGTTACCCATTTTCAAAAAGCCTTTTTTGAGCTATAAATGCTGAATAAATAGTTTTCAGCAAGATATGTTATATATATCGTGAAGATACAAAATGGGCTACCTCAGTTTTTCCAGAGGGGAGGAATCGAACCTCAGATTTAGCGTTGTAAGTCCGTAAACTTACAGCTAACCCACTGGGGAACTAGACAAAATGAGGAACACTAAAGATGAACATGAAATTGACCATCCTGGTAAGAAAAGGTCATCATGTGATAAATATGGTTTAGAAAGGAGGAAAGGAATTATCAATGGATCTCACCCATTTTCTTTTTACACATATTCTTTTAAAGTATTTATGCACCAAATTATTCGTGGGTCCATGATTTTGATGGTTGCAGGGCTCCCAATTACACATGAGACACACAGAAAAAAAGGAGTAAAATATGATAACTATTACAATGCATCGCACTCATTACTGCTGTATGTTTCTAATTTTTCATAGCAAATGAGTGATTTCACGCAGTTTTTTTTTTAATTAGTACTTTACGTTGAATTTTGCAACGGGTAAAACAAAATTATTCAGTAATGATCCCACCGATATAGTGAACGGTATAAAAACATTTCGGTAATATAAGGTTTTAAAAAATCAAGATAATTTTCCCAAAATATTTTAACGAAAGATATTTATATATATACTTAATTTGATTACTACCCATCGTTTTTTTTCCCCTTCCCTTCCTTCTCTCTACAGTCGCGACTGGGGACGTTGCTTGGACGATGAACCTTCCGATCACGGTTTCTCGTTTCCTCAGCTGCCGCCAGGGGCTATGTATGATGCAGACCATCAATGTCGGCTGCAATATGGATCAACAGCAGAACACTGTGAGGGAATTGAGGTTAGTAATATATATATATATATATATGTATATGTCACTTCTAGAACGAAACGTTTAGATTAAACCAATGAAAATCAAACAACGTAAATATATGTATGTGTGTATACAATCACACACACACACACACACACATACACACACACATATATATATATATATATATAGAAATGAAATCAGTTGAGATAAAAAAGAGACCTGTGTAACCAAAACATATACAAGTTTTATAAATATTTATGTTACCTGTCTAGAGCTGTAACCAGATGAAATCAAACTACGACTATATACACCTAGAATTGAAACTAACTAAAATTGAACGGGCGGGGCCTAATTGTTAGCTAGTCTGCAGATTAGAAGCTAAAACCAGTTCTAGTGTTTAGCGGTGAAACTAAAATCACTCTCAGTGTTTAGTGGGGAAGTTGAAAACAGTCGTAGTGTTTTGTAAGAAAACTAGTGAGGACGTTAAAAATAGCTTTGGTATTTTTAAAAAAACTAATTAAAACTTGATGAAGCGATAAGTTATCTTGGAATAAACGTCTCTTATATTTTCTGTTTACAAACTTTCAATCTCTATGTAACTGATACTGTTGTTTCTCTTTATCTATCTATATAATTTAACTCGCCTACTTTCTCACGAAAGGGATATTTAAAGTGATGGAGCAGTTTACATATGTTTAGATGTCTGTTTCTTGGACCACATGTGTTTTACAAAACTAAAAATATTCAGTTAAGGTGAAAAGGATATTTGAAGTGATGTATTAACTTACATACGTCTCTCTGTTTTTCTGACCGTATGTGTGCTCGCACTATTTTTAAATAAATTTAGTTAGTAAACGAAAGCCGATAATTTAGTTACTTTTGATTAAGACAAAATAGAGCGTAAATAAACAAAATATTTAGAATGCCGGGATAAAACCCGGGAATAAGCCAGTAAGATCGTAAAATCTTGGGATTCTAAAAAAACCTTTGTCATTGCAACTCCTAGTTTCACGTTTAAGCATCAGATTATAGCAATATATACCCGGCATTCTGAGACTCGTAACACACACAGGAGACTGCTAAAACCTTGAGCATTTGTACGAATGGCTTTGTAGTTAAAACTTTTACGTTTTGAACGCTTGAATCGGATCCTCTCTGTCTGTGTGTCTGACTCACCATTACACAGCAACAAGGGTCGTTTAGAATGTAGAATGTAAGCAATTAATTTTATATAGAGACAACTTTCTATTAGGTTTCAATTACGTTTGATAAAATAAACCGCATTGGTTAAAATATGTTTAAATGCTAACGAATCAGCAGCAAGGACAGAAAACGATTTTTAAGCAGTTTGCATTGAATAAAGAACATAAAAATGCATTCAATGAATTACCTTGTAGTAGCGTCTGAGTGTCAAAGCATAGACTGTATTATTGTTCGTCTACTATGTCTCACAACAAAATTTGGAAATTTTCACAACCTAAAATATAATAGAAATACTGAATCAAATTATTTCGAATATTTTAAAGTCAAAATTAAATCCTATTTGATATGCTTCTTTGAAGTTTCGTACAATCTGATCAAGTATAGCCACTGTGGGAAGAAAAACATCAAAGGATATTAGTGACATTCCTCTGGTCCAGAAAGTGTTAATATAATTACGAAAGTCTCGGGGTTCTTCTCTATAAATCCCTGGATTCTAGGATCTCATATCTCAATGTAAAACGTTATGGTCTTCAACTCCGAGGTCAAGCTTTAGAACAGTGACTGGAATGCTGGAAAGACGCATGTGAGGGGGTGGTAGACATTTGTAGTTTAAATATATCTAAAGTTTATGTTCAAAAGATGTTGTTGTTGTTATTTCTACACCAGACGGGAGGTCATCGCACCCAGGAACGTATTTTGAGTTTCTTTTATATCGTTTATTTGGCACAACACGAAAACGATATCAAGTTCGCCGTTATTGAGAATCAACATGAATGCAGTTCGTGAGATTAGGGTCTTATAACCGCGCATGTTTCCATGCCAGGTTTTTACATTTTATGTAAGTATATGGCTCGTTTAGAAGTGAGCGACGCCACTTATTGACCTATGTGACACCTCGAAAATCCCAGTCCAGACGCCTTTCTCTCCTTTTAGATGCGCTGTCTGTTCAGTCTATTAAAAATGATTTGACCAAGGTCCATTTTTATTCGTGGAAAAATACGATCGCGTGCGTGTAACGTGAACGACAGCTGTTGATCGATGTTGTCGGCAAATTCTTATATTATGATATGTTGTGTTTATTTTTATGCTCGTTCAGAAGTTTCAAGGGTAAAAAACAAACAAACAAAAAACACTCGCTTGCTTGTAACGTGTTTATATTAACCACTTTTATATACTTACAGAACAGTTTCAAAGTGCATGTTTTTCATTCTGCTCATCTTGTATCTCATTTGAAAGGGTACTTTTAGTATATTTTGAGGCACATTTCAAGTTCTTGGAAAATATATAATATTATACACACTTTGCAATATTTAAGTAAGCAAAGTTCGAGTGTGATAAGAGATCGCCTTAAGAAATGTTTTACGATACCATTGATACAATTTATTGTTTTTTGTTTTTTTTCATTTAAGTCGAGTATTGAACCATGTGCATAACAGTTGTTAAGCTGGAGTCAAAATAAAATTGTTATTTCACGCTGTTGATGAGTAGTTCCAGGTGGCAAAATTTACTTGTGGATTGCAAATAAGCTTTAAAAGTTTAATTGATATGAAAAAAAAAACGACAACAAAAAGAAAGAAACTGCGTATTGAAGCATATTTTTCTTTTCGTTTACTGTGAAAACCCCAGAGCTAGTGATGCACGATAACCTTGTAAAGCCCGTAATTATAACACAATCAATCTGCTACGATCTTTATTACACATTTCTGCACAAATATCTTTATTTCTTTACATAGTCAGAACGTCGATTCAAATCCAAAATTTTTATCCTGAGTGACAGGTTATGTTTTTTTATTCCTTTAACCCCTGTGCCCGGCATGGCCAGGTGGATAAGGCGCT
>NW_013665744.1:219038-228720 GCF_000517525.1 Limulus polyphemus
CAGATAGCCCTCGTGTAGCTTTGCGCGAAATTCCAAAAACAAACAAACCTTTAACCCCAGAATTACCGATGGGGTTCCATGTGGACCTCATGGATTTTTTAGCGCACTTCCCTAAACTATTTATGCATCAAATTACACGTCAAGATCATGATATTGTTAGATATAGAACGACTAATAGTATATTGCCATGGAAAAATGTGTACAAAATACTCTCAATTCTACGTTCATTATTACTAGTTACTGCTGGGGGCCCCCTCTCTATATTTCACGTAAAAGTAACTAATTTACCCAATTTATTTGGTTAGTTCTTTACACTAAGTGTTTTAACAGTCAAAAATATTAAACTATTTAATGTGAAGGAAGATGTGGACATTTCCAGTTTTAACGATGTCGGTCATTTGAGGGTTAAAGGTTACAATAAAAAAAATCACTGAAAGAGTAGCTGCAGGTGCGCAGCCTAACCTTTGACCGACAAATTAATCAGTGTCATTCTTTTTGAGATTACCTGCAGATAGATATAGAATTTATCCTATTAATCGGATATTTTGATATTTTTTCTTAACATGAATAAACCATCAATTGATTAAAAATGTCTACTTTCATAACAAAAAATGCAGGAGCGGTTCCGATAAATGCGTGAAAAACAACAACAACAAAAACAGCACACCCACTTTGGCTCAAGCAACAATGTTGTACTATCGTAAACAAAACGTTTATATGGTTGAAAAACAACTGGTTCTTACTTATAACTAAATAAAAGCCCCTCCCTTTCTTATTGAACATCTTGTGAAAAATTTTAATGCACGAATTACTTGGTTGTATATTAAAATTAATTGGATATCTCTACAAATTAACCAATTACTTATTCATTGTTGATCAGTACAATTAATATAGTTTCGATATATATATAGCCAAAAACAGTGTGTGTGACTTGTAGTGCCATCTATGGAGAAACCTTATAGTCACATTCTCGGGACCTTCTTAGCATTTCTAGTAGTGATGCTTATTGTAACTTAACAAGTCGGTGATAAATCCCTACTGTGAATATAGTGTAATTAGCTCACTCTGAAGGTTGGCGTTAAAGCATTCAACAACAGCAGCATTAACGTGTATGTGGACCAAGGAGTATCTATGAGTGAGCTAGCAATACCCCACAATACTGCATAGACTGTAGAAAACAACAACTTTTAATAGTTAAAGTAAGTTCAACTGATATAATCTTCGTAATTTGTAGTAGATTTAACGTTGTCAATAATCTTTGCATCCGCTTCCCCACAGAAATAAAGAGAGTCTGTAAAATTATGAGTTCGGGTTTCATTTTATTGCAATAGTAAACTCTTTATATTGGATGGAAGTGGATACAATGAATCGGCCTACTGTAATAACTCCATACATTTCCGTTGCCCTGTAATAAAACCCGACGTATAATATCAATATTCTTCTTCATATTTTTTGTGTAATTAAGAATTCTTGGTATAACATCACCTCTCTTCAATATCCACCCCTAAAGCGTTAAGAATTCCTTAGTAGTTATCAATTACTTAACCTTTCTGTGTAACAGTTTAATGTGGGGACGAATGAACCTAGTACACTGGAATATGCGAATAAATTGTCGAAAATCAGCTTTAAGTTTTTGTTTTTTTTTCTCTCACTCCAGAACTACGATTCCACATTAAAAGGAATCATAACAGGAAAAGTCGAGTTTTTCCAACTCGGTTTGTCGGTAACTTCCCCATTTCGTAAATCATTCAGTTGTTTAACAATCTAAAGTTTCGCTACAACATCGTGATTTATTTTACTAATGTTTTTTTAAAGCGAATATATAATTCTTGTGAGAATATATAAGCCTGAACTTTTTACAATTTTTATGAGGTTTGACAGGTTTTGCTCTTTGGTTTGTTCTTGAAAGCAGGATGTTTGTCAGACATTGTGGTGCCGAATGGATAAACGCTGTGTAACCCGCTTGGAGCGTGCAGCAGAAGGAACTATCTGTGGACGAAACATGGTAAGGAAATAGGATAAAAAGTACCAAAACTTTTTACCCATGATAATGATTATTATGAGGTTAACGAGTTGAAACTATTGCCTCTTTTTATAATATAAAATGTGCACTTCTGTAAGAGTAAATTGGAATGTGATTATTCGTCTTCGTCGGTACATTAATGGATGTTGAGTTAATTTTTATTTTGCTTTTTTTTATTCAAAGAAGGCAATTGAAGAATTATAGAATTTAAGTTTTTAAACAATTTTGACTCTGTATTTCCATCCCACCAAACATTCTCGCCCTTTCAGCCGTGGGGGCGTTATTATGTGACGGTCAATCGCACTATTCGTTGGTAAAAGAATAGCCCAATAGTTGGCGGTGGGTGGTGATGACTAGCTGCCTTCCCTCTAGTCTTACATTGCTAAATTAGGGACGGCTGGCGCAGATAGCCCTCGTGTAGCTTTGCGCGAAATTCAAAACAAACAAAGACTCTGTATTCAATCGTATTACTTTAATAGCATTCCACGTTGTGTAATACGTTGTATTATCAATCCATAGATGTGTTCTACTCAGAAAGAATGAAGATTTAGAACTTCTTTAAACAGAGATTGAGTACGTTTTATTAAAACATGTAGTTAACGATCCATGTCGTCACGTTCAGTCATACTCTATATGACGACCGTGCATCTTGAAAATAGCTTTGCAGCGTAGTTTTCATTGCTAAAGATTTTGTCGTAGGCCTATCATGTCCAAAGTACACTCCTCATCCTTGATGGTGTTTCCATAATACACCTAATGTACAAAGACGTTGGTTTTCCAACGCTTGTATCATTAGATTGATCGCACAGAAATCCATAGGCACTTCGTCCGGCGACTTGACAGATATATTTTCTTATGGTATACTATGAATAACATCTTCATTCTCCAGCTGCCTGATATATGCGACGGTTGAAAGAGTTTGTCATGAAAGCACGTGACTTGTGTTTCCCAGACGGAGATCCTTTTTTTATTATGTTGCTTACTGTTGCCTGGAGGACGTGGATGGACTTTTACACCGAATTGTATGTTCGTGGATTCTCAACTGTTACAAGGCCTTGCACTTTACCTACAATAACGGGTACGACATGTTCCAGGTCTATTTGTAGATGGTCCTGGTAATTTAAGTTGATCGATATTCTTTCGTTTTCTTATCTCATTAAGCACAGAGAATATCGTCGTTTTGAAAATTAGAAATTTCCGATATGAGCACATCTTTATGATCTGAATGTATCAATATTTTGCGTCGTAAAGGGCTGTTACACACCCTCCCCAAAAGCGGCCCATTTTCGGTAGCGTTACACTGCTTGCGCAACGTCAAAATGTAGGTCTGATCCATTCAGGTCCATCACGACTTTATATCGAATGTGATTTTCACGTGATTTACATTTTACGTACTCAACTGTATGTATGCATTAAATGCTTCGTATGTAAGTGGAACAATTTGATAGTTTCCCAACAGAATGGCCTTATGCCTTATCTAGAGGACAACATAATATAAATTAGAAGTTATATATATAAAAAAATTTATATCCCTATTTATAATATTCTTATTTACGAAATAATTTTTGTAAGTTATATAGTGTATAAGGAACTTATGTGAATCAAAGAGTTTATCGTCAGCGACAAAAATACATTTTGTGAAGTTGGTTGGAATATGAAAATGAAGGGCTAAGCACGGATCAGTGGTTAGCGTGTATTATTTGAAAATGGTGTAAATGATAATACCTCCCCCCCCAAAAAAAAGAAAAAGAAAATATATATTGCCTGTTACAACTTCTATTATTATTTACTTTTTGTAATTTGTGTTGTGTGGATAATATTGCTTTAAAAGTAGCATGTTGTACGGAGGTTATGTATATATATGTGTGTTACAGATTTTTTCTTCCAATTTCACCAAATGCAAAATTGAAAGGAAAATGTATGACGTAGAGGCCTAATGTTTTCCATGATTGGCCGTACCCACTGCTTTGGACTGTAGTTTCGCCTATCGAAGGCTCATCAGCACAACTTGGGCTGGCAAATCAAAGAAATACAGTTAGGCCTCTTATAAAGGTGATTTGTATACAAAATTAATGAGGTTTTTAATGTCTTTTTCAATCACCACGGATTTTCCTTTCAATTTTACCTTTGGTGAAATTGGAATAAAAATCTAACATATATATATGAAATAATTAAATACTTAGTCCGATATATAATGTAGAATAATTATTTAGGCACGAGCTCTAACATTATTCAAATACATAAATTATTTTAGGTTACATTATTGGTGATTGAAAAGGACTTAAACCCCCATTAAGAAGTTGAATATGTTATATTAAAACGATTTTGAGCCTTACTCCGTTGTTGTAATGTCCGGTCATGCTCTATCTGATGACCGTGCGTACTTATAATAGACCTGCAGCGTAGTTCCTATTGCAAAAGGCTATCTGCGCCAACCGTCTCTAATTTTGAAGCGATAGACTAGAGGGAAGACAGATAGTCAATACCATCCACCGCCAACTCTTTGACTAATTTAATCGAGTAGTGGTACTTGATCAACACTGTTTTGACGCAACCACGGCTCCAAAGAACGGAACATGATTTTTTTATTTTCTTTTATGTTGCAATGGGGTGTGAATCATGGAACTTCGTAGCCATTTTCGGGTACGCTAACCACTGGGCAGCGCTCAACCCCCAAAACACGAGCAAACGAAAATGGACTTTAGCCTTCTAGGCCACATGGAATTTAAAAATAGCATATTCTTGAAAGCGACCGTACATATATAGTAAAACAGAACTATTTCTTCTTGCGAATGAGCTTCAACGCGATCAATATAGTTAGTTTTTGTGGTAAGTGATAAAAACGTAAAACTTACTTTACTGTTGGTTACCAAAACCACTTAAAAAGTATAAATACAGTATTTTTTATCAAAAATATTTTCGTAAATTAAAGATGGTCAGACTTTAACGTGACGGGCTGAGGGTCGAAGAGTCCGCTTCGATACCTGGTGCCGCTGAACACGCTAAGCGTTTTTCAACTGAAGGTGTTTTATAAATGCGATATCCAATATCTTTATTCGGTTGAAAGAGACGGATAGAGCTTTTGTAGCTGCCTTCTTCTGGTCAGTAGTTCAATATTATGTAAGGCTAAATTTAATCCGTGGAAAATTAGGCACGGCTAAATTTAATCCGTGGAAAATTAGATTACTTTAACTTGGATTACAGTTCAGTACGTAGAAAATACTGATAGTACGAAGTAGTAATTTAAAGTTTGATCAACTAGAATCGTGATCAGTTATAAAAAATCAACTATATAAAAAAAAAAGTGCAAATGAAAGAAAAATACAAATCAAGCATGCTACGTTTTGCATTCAATGATAGTTTCATTGCTAAACCTATAATGTCTAAATGCAAACATCACGTGTTAAAAATGTTATGAATTGTGTTTCAATATTATTTTTTCTTGGGAAGTTTTAGATTATCACCAACTTATCTTTTTGTAATTTTTTATTTTGATTAGTTTGTCCAGTAAGCCGATTTTATACTTTATTAAAACTTGAACCCCCGGTGGCTCATTGTTAAGTCTGAAGTCTTATAGTACTAAACATCAGGTTTCGATACCCGCGATAGGCAGACCACAGATAGCCCGTTTGTAGCTTCGGGATTGGCAAAAAAAAAAATATTGAATTTCCAGAAAATGTAGTTGTCATCGAGGTTTTATTGTATTAGAACTGTTTAATGTCTAGAAAAGGTGGTAACAACTGGAACAGGAACTACAAGTCTGGTTTATAATTACAATTTCACAACTGAATATTTTCCTTCCTAAATACGATTCGAATCATGCAATGCGTTAATTATGCATACTGCAGACGAAAAGTCACACTTTCAAGATGTGACGCTTTCAGATGAACGTCAGTGCCAGGCCTCTTTGAACTTGGCTTTACTTGAATCACTAAACGTAAGTGCAAGGCCTCTTTGAACTTGGCTTTACTTGAATCACTAAACGTCAACGCAAGGCCTCTTTGAGCTTGGTTTTTCTTGAATCAAGAAGGTCAGTGCAAAACGTTTTTGAATTTGTTTTTTCTTGAATCGCAGAACGTCAGTGTAAGGCTTCTTTGAGCTCGGTTTTTCTTGAATCACAGAACGTCAGCGCAAAGCCTCTATGAGCTCGGTTTTTCTTGAATCACAGAACGTCAGCGCAAGGCCTCTTTGAGCTTGGTTTTATTTGAATCACTGAATGTCAGCACAAGGCCGCTTTGAACTTGGCTTTGCTTAAATCACTGAATATCGACTCAAGGTCTCGGTAAGTTGACTGTTGACTTATAATGTTAACGCAAAACCTCAGGGAACGAAGCTGTACATTAATCACAGAATGTTAGCGTTTAACTTATAATGGAATTAATAACTCTATGATATCGAAATCGTATCGATTTTAATGCTGAGGTAAACATATAATTTCCATATTCCTCCCGCCTTGCATATATATATAATGATGAAACTGTACAGTAAGAAGTAATAAATATGTTATTTCAAAGAAAAACGCGACAATTTTATCAGAAACGATTGAAACGTTTTAGATAGTTTTCTTATGAAAGAGTTTTAGTTTATTAACTAAAAAGTGCAGAGAACCTATTGCTCTTGTGAACTAGAATAACGCCATCTTGGCCGCTTTCGTACAGTGATTCAAGTATAGCACTACATACACGGAGCTTAAAAAATGAAAGGTGATATCTGCCCTTATTTCTTTGTAGCTACTATATTTAACTCATTTCAATAGGTTAGAGGTCTTAAGAAACTTGATGTTGTACCGTTAAACAAAACGTTATTGTTATGTCGAGCCTTTATTTTTCCAATAATATATTTCGTGTCAGTTATCTAGGGACAAGAGAAGTAAGGCGAAACAATAGGTTTTCAGCTGGCTCACAAAAGTTTATATGTAGGAAGTAATACGTTAGTGAAGATTATGTTTGCATTCTTTTCAGTTTGAATCTCTGTTTTGATCTGTATAAGATAGCAAAAAATTATAGCATTGCGATTTACCGAAGAGTGTAGACAACATAAAGTGAAAAGAAAAAACTCCACTATGCAAAGTATGTTACAATAAGTAATATCACACAATCCTAATAATTTTTTATCTATGGTTAGAAGTAATTTGTGTTTGAATTTATGTTACAATAAGTAATAACACACAATCCTAACAAGTTTTCTTCTATGGCTAGAAGTAATTTATGTTTGAATTTATGTTACAATAAGTAATAACACACAATCCTAACAAGTTTTCTTCTATGGCTAGAAGTAATTTATGTTTGAATTTATGTTAAAATAAGTAATAACACACAATCCTAACAAGTTTTCTTCTATGGCTAGAAGTAATTTGTGTTTGAATTTCACAAGTAAGAACTATTTCATTAATAGCCAGAAGTAATTTTGTTTTATTCTAGAGTGATGTAATATTCTACTAAAGTATTACGATAACCGTAAGCACCTTCTGTATGTATTCCAGTTTCTTAGTGATGTACCATTCTAGTATTTTGTTGTTCAGTAATAGTGGATCTAAACTATATATATATTAGATTACTTTATATGCCACTGTGTATTTGCCTACTATTCCACTAAAGTTTTACGATAGCCGTAAGCACCTTCTGTATGTATTCCAGTTTCTTAGTGATGTACCATTCTAGTATTTTGTTGTTCAGTAATAGTGGATCTAAACTAATATATATATTAGATTACTTTATACGCCACTGTGTATTTGCCTACTATTCCACTAAAGTTTTACGATAGCCGTAAGCACCTTCTATCTGTATTCTGATGTTAACGTGAGCTTTGCCAAAGCTTCCTGGTATAATCACTTTTATACATATATATTTAGTATTGAATTGATTATAGTGATTCTTTCTTTCTATTTTTTTTGGGTTGGCTAGTGGTGTTTCATGGGCAAATGTACTACAATTGGTGAAAGACCAGAAGCTGTAGATGGAGAGTGGGGTCAGTGGAATTCTTGGTCTGAATGTTCCCGGACATGTGGTGCTGGTATCACACACTCAGAAAGACACTGCGACAAGCCATAGTAAGTTTTCTATCTTAACATTTCAGAATTTTTACGAATGTTTACTCTCCAGAAAGGTGTTTAGAACTTGTCATTAGGAGATTATTTGCAGTACTGTGCAAAAGTGTTAGGACAAGAGAATATTATGTCGTTCTTTCCGTTTTATGGGGCTAATTCTTCCATGCCATTACAGAATATAAATTTCAACACTATAGTAATGCTTCACTGACCCCTATTGGCAATTGAATGAACCAGGGCGAGAATACTTATCATTCTTTAGAATTCCCACATACTTGTACCAAGAGTAAGTCATAAAGGTTATGCTTGAATGAACATACTGATCAAATTTAGAGTCTGAAATAACTGTCATGGTACCCCATGCAATGTGTTAAGTATATAGAAAGATGCTAGCAACGAGCTAGCATATGGTACTGGTATATGCTAGGAGAAATCAATTTAATGGCACTCCACAAATAAACCTTGATAAAAAAAAAGTGTTTAACACTATATATTAAGTTTTGTTGTCATGCCACGGCCCAAAAAGCGTAGAGTAGAGCAGAGAGTTCGCATAAAAGCTTTACGTGATGCTGGTTGGACTCTCCGACAAATTGCTGCAGACTTGAAATGTTATCCAAACACTCTCAAGTACACACTAGATCGTGAGACCGAGACAAGTAAATTTGAAAATAGGAAAGGAAAAGGCAGAACATCTAAATTCAATGATACTGATGTTAAGTATCTTCGTTTATGCAGCCTTCAGGACAGAAGGAAGACTGCCACTGATATCAAGCATGAGATAAACGTCCATGTACCAAATGACAGAAAAGTGTCCAGATCTACAGTATCAAGAAGACTCAACGAGAATGGAATATTTGGTCGTGTAGTAGTTACTTCGATCTCCAAATATTGTCAAGAGACTGAAATTTGCTAAAAAATAAAAAACTGGATTGTTGATGACTGGAAAATTGTGTTATGGACGGACGAGTCCAAGTTTGAAATGTTTGGTTCAAAGCGTAGGTTGTACGTCCGGCGAAAGAAAGTAGAAATATACCTCAATAGATGAAGCATGAGGAAGGCAGTGTGATGGTTTAAGGTGTGTTTTTCTGCTGAAGCGATTACAAGTTTCGATATGAACTAACTCTTGTGTTTGATTACAAGTTTCGATATGAGCTAACTCTTGTGTTTGATTACACGTTTCGATATGAACTAACTCTTGTGTTTGATCACAAGTTTCGATATGAACTAACTCTTGTGTTTGATTAAAATTTCGATATGAACCAACTCTTGTGTTTGATTACAAGTTTCGATATGAAGTAACTCTTGTATTTGATTACAAGTTTTGATATGAAGTAACTCTTGTATTTGATTACACTTTTCGATATGAAGTAACTCTTGTATTTGATTACACGTTTCGATATGAAGTAACTCTTGTATTTGATTAAAATTTCGATAAGAACCAACTCTTGTGTTTGATTACAAGTTTCGATTTGAAGTAACTCTTGTATATGATTACACTTTTCGATATGAAGTAACTTTTGTGTTTGATTACACCTTTCGATATGAATTAACTGTTGTGTTTGGCTACACCTTTCGATATGAATTAACTGTTGTGTTTGATTACACTTTTCGAT
>NW_013665744.1:229720-253732 GCF_000517525.1 Limulus polyphemus
CTTGTGTTTGATTACACCTTTCGATAGGAATTAACTGTTGTGTTTGGCTACACCTTTCGATATGAATTAACTGTTGTGTTTGGTTACATGTTTCGATTTGAACTAACTCTTGTGTTTGGTTACACGTTTCGATATGAAGTAACTCTTGTGTTTGGTTACACCTTTCGATATGAAGTAACTCTTGTGTTTGGTTACACCTTTCGATATGAAGTAACTCTTGTGTTTGGTTACACCTTTCGATATGAAGTAACTCTTGTATTTGATTACACTTTCGATATGAAGTAACTCTTGTATTTGATTACACGTTTCGATATGAAGTAACTCTTGTATTTGATTACACGTTTCGATATGAAGTAACTCTTGTGTTTGGTTACACGTTTCGATATGAAGTAACTCTTGTGTTTGGTTACACGTTTCGATATGAATTAACTGTTGTGTTTGGTTACACCTTTCGATATGAATTAACTGTTGTGTTTGGTGACACCTTTCTATATGAATTAACTCTTGTGTTTGGTTACATGTTTCGATTTGAACTAACTCTTGTGTTTGGTTACACGTTTCGATATAAACTAACTCTTGTATTTGGTTACACGTTTCAATATAAACTAACTCTTGTATTTGGTTACAAGTTTCGATGCACCGAGGGTTAACCACACTTTATAAGAACGATGTCCCTGTCACGTCCTGTCCTTGCGAAGTCAATCTTAAAGAATACATTTTGACAAACGTTTCATGTATCCTCCACTTAACGTGGTCGTCAGCTTCCAAGACCACATTTTAATTGCTCAAAGGCACAAAAGTCCACTGGAATCTCATGGGGAGTTATGAGAGGTATGTAGTTCAATGTAATTGCTGTTATTTCGTGTTTTTTTTGGGGGGGGGCTGTTTTATTCATGAAAACAGCCAATGATTTC
This sequence comes from Limulus polyphemus, assembly GCF_000517525.1. NCBI lineage: Eukaryota > Metazoa > Arthropoda > Merostomata > Xiphosura > Limulidae > Limulus > Limulus polyphemus. Next base: position 230,635 of record NW_013665744.1, read on the forward strand.
GAGATGTAGTTGGAAGTTTGTGAGCCTCTATCGACTCGAAATTCTTATTTATTATCTTGTTATTTGTCTTAGCTTCATAGGTCGAAGTTTTTTCTTATGCAACTATAGTCTTCTGTTTTATGATGAGAGCCCCGGAGTTGCTTGGAAATGTGGATTCAGAGTTCATTGCTGCACAGACGCTTGGCTGTGTAAGTTTTCTCACCTCGTTAGGAAACACTGAAGGCGTCTTTTTTCGAAACATTGTGTTCTTCTGCTCTTTGTTTAATAATCTCGCTATAGAAAGTCTTTTTTTTTTTCGTAAGGAACTGTAACGTAATCCTTCAACTGTAAATTCTCGCGGCGGTGCTGCACTGTCGAATAGTCCGGAATTTGTCTTGAACCAAATATGTAATACATCTTCCGTGGCGTCATGGCTTACATATACACATCGTTCTTTTACAGCAGGATTAACTCTCTCTCTCTCTAGTATGGACTAACTCGCTTCTTGTGTTTGGAACATCTAATTATGTTCCTTAAATACATGATTCTATATATTTATTTCATATTCTTACACGTCTCTGTAAAACATCATAGGCATACATTTTGTTTACACTGAACTAACAGTGTGCTTTGGCATTTTTATAATTCAATATACTTTGTTAAGCTGGTTTATTAGGTTTTTCATTTTACTCCTAGCTCGAACTGAATCTTCTCATAAACATTCAATATAACACAAGAAATGGTCAAAACCGTTCTAAAGGATAAAAGGTGGGCAGTTAGCTAGAACACTGATTACATGATTACGTTTCAGAACGTTTGTCACCATATCTTTGCAGTTTTTATTTATCTTGCTATATTTGTCTTACACAAGTATCCAAAAATGATTTTTAAAAAACCGTCGTGATTACATATATTGCTTATATGCTAAAAAGTTTAAGTATCCGTGGAAGTTCGTTTTAAATAGATAGAGTTGTCTTAATAGTTCACGAAGAAGCAATAATCAATAAAAATCAAGTCACGTGCTTTCAGAGTTCAGTAGCTATTGGAGAAACTTCAAAAAGAAGAGCTTCATTCGTTTGGACTCATTATTATTTTTTTGAGGGTCCCCCCCTTTAGAAACTAAAATAGTGTTTATTAACTAGTTGGATGATCTTCAAGAACAGGAATACCACGAATTTCCATTCATTTGTCTTTTTTTTAACGAGGTTTCTTCTTCAGCAACTAAAGTCACTTCAGTATTCAGTAACCAACAGAGTAACTTCGAATATAGCAGGACCAGTTACTTGGACTCACTTTTTACGAGGGTTTTCTCTTGAACAACTAAAATAACTTCTAAACAGTTCAAAGAGCTTGTTTCAATATTTCGTGTAAAAGTAATAAGCAGTAACAATTGTGTCATTTGTTTTTCAGAGCTCAGCATTCAATGGAGAAACTTCAAATATTAATTTTGACTTATTCTTTTCATTTTCTCTGAGGGTTTTCGCATGGACAACTAAAATCGTTTCAGCTTTTCACTAACCAATGTAGAAACTTCAAATACAAGATAGCCATTAAACCGTTAACTTGACTGGTTATTCTCTTTTCTTTGACGGTTTCCTCATGAGCAACTAAAATCGTTTGTGTTCGGAAGCTAATGGGGAAACTTCAAAACCAGAAGAGCCATCATTTGAACCAGTTCTTTCCCTTTTTTGAAGGGTTCCTATTGAAACTTCCCGTGAGTTGTAAGTAAGTTACGTATAATAGAATAGAAGAACTAACATACATTTACAAAGCAGCGTTATTCTCAAGTATTGCCCCGTATTAATGGTATGTTTGTGAGTTTGTTTGTTCGCGAACCCCTCCCACAGTTTTGGAACTAGAAGGACCAAACGTGGTAGACGGACTCGGAGTAGCTCGAAGGTGTCCTTAGTCCTTATCTATAAGGAGTAGCCCCACTATCAAATGGGACTAAAACGCACCCGAAAGGTCACCCAGGCATGATGATGGCCTAGGAGTTGGTATTCAAAGTCACTTATCCCGATCTTGCATTGGATTTCGTGTTCCTGGCAACTTCGGGATATCACGGGCGTCATGTTTGAAACTGTGTTCGTATCTCGCATGCTAGTGGGACGAAACGTGCAACACGTACTCAGTTACCACGGTCGGGTGTCCTAATGGGATTTTGGGATTTGTTTTTGGTACCTACTCCCTTCCTTGGGGTAACCATAAAATAATTGGATATAATCTTGATCAGTACATTTGGTCCTCTGTGAATCATGAGGGGATCTTAGAACCCAGCAACGGAACGCGGATATTTTATGCTAGTTTATAATAATTCCCGTTCTATGATTATGTATCAAACCGGTTTGTAGTTTCACACGTGTCGTGTAAAAGGTTTTGAGAAATGTTATATCAGTGTGTCGTATATAACCCACAGAGTGGATTTCATATGTTTGTACATAAATAACTGACGTGAATTGATGAAATTTAATATGTAAGAACATGTCTTTCATCCCGTTTACTAAAAGTAGAAATATGAATTCTAACCGAAAGTGCTACTATAAAGCTATTTTTGACATTTCATTTTTTGTTAAATAATCAAATGTTTTTGTTAGAGATTCGATTATATTATAAACACGAAGAATATCATTGTCTGATATGTCCGTACCTATATATGTAACTCGTGAACGAGTTCGCGTATGTTAATGATAATTTCTCTATAACACAAGTATTCAAAAATCTAGAAATTTTAAAATGATGGCAATCTTAAAGGTGGCTTCATTCTGACATTGAGATATCGTGTGATAAGTTTCATCTTACTAAATTTACCTTGCGCCTATCTTTTCACCTATGCCTGTTGTTATAGCAAAAGTGCAGTAAACATTTAAAAAAACGAATAAAACTTTAGTAGGTTTTTCGAAAAAATAAAGAAAGCGAGCCAAGCCAGTTTCGTGAAGAGTTTGGTTTCGGCTGTCGTAAATAAGTACTAAATATGTAATGGAGTTGGAGTACACGAGCATGCGCATTTTTGCACGTTTCTTTTGTGTTTGTTTCTTTAAATCCTCTGTAGTCTTCTAAAAGATCGTGGGCATACTTCCTAAAACGATCATAAATGTTTGCAAGTTATCAGATGGTTAAATTTTAGGTGATACCAAATCTTGAACAAAAGTGAAGTGAATACTCAGTGTATTCGTTTGCCTTTCAGTCCTGCAAATGGAGGCAGATACTGTATTGGGGAAAGGAAACGCTATCGAGTATGCAATACCCAAGTAAGTAAGTTTTGGTTCCTGTTCTGTAACGTATGACAGTATGGTAACAGTTACATTTCTAGATGTTTAAATTGACCAAAAATGATTTCTTGACACTTCACTAAACTATTTTAATGATTTTTTTCATTACTATTCTAAACGTTGTTTGCTATAGAGCACAAAGCTACACAAAGGGCTATCTGTGCTCTGACCACCACGGATATCGAAACCCGGTTTCTAACAGTATACGTCTGCAGACATTCCACTGTGCCACTGGGGGGGGGGCAACTATTCTAAAGCTTACTGGCGTATCAGGAGATACTTAATCAAATTGAAGATATTACAGTTGGAAACGTCCACAACAAATATCTCGGTAAATGTAAGAAGAGACCAGAACAAGGTTCACTTTTATTGTACCAACATTCCCGCTAGCTGTCCCTAATTTAGCAGTGAAAGACCACCCACCGCCAACTCTTGAGCTACTCTTTTAACAGCGAATAATGGGATTGACGTTTACATTATAACGCCCCCACGGCTGTAAGGGGCGAGCATGTTTGGTGGGACGGGGATTCGAACCCGCGACACCCAGATTGCAAGTCAAGCGCCCTAACCACCTGACCATGCCCCCCCCCCCAAATAAAGTAGAATGAAACAACAGTTTTTCTATTTTAATTCTAACAGTTTTTACAATTTATTCATTCAGCTTTGGTAGAAATTGTGAAAAGTGTCTGGTATTCTGTCTGCGCTGCTGTCGTGATGAATTATTAAAGTAAACCTTCAAAGCATGCTGACTGGAAGTATGTGGTTTCGTCATCCACTTTAACTCTTAAAATATCGCCTGAACACGTGTTGTACGGTGCAGGAAGCAAGTTATTTTAAACCACGTTCGCTTCCTTGCTCATCATCTCTCACCCAGCTATATCATCATTTTATATGACATTTCTTCAGCCCCAGGTTACAGTGCTGGCCGCTCACTGCGAAGAAACGGTATAGTTTAAGAAACTGCTCTCCGTTGCATACACCTGAGTTACTCAGAGTAGAACCTCTCGAAACGTACAACTTGTTAACCAACGACGTTTCACAAGTAGGTTAAACGTACATGACTTGAAGTGATTTTTCAAAGTCTAAATTTTCCAATTTGGGCATACATTTAATGACTAACCAACCCCCCCCCTAAAAAAAGACTTTTATTTTTAAGCACTTTGAAAATTGATTACACAATGTAACTATAACAAGACGTTACAGTTGTGTTATAATAATGTCTTGGTGCTTATGTTATTCAGCGAATTCGGTCACATGATTTGACTAGGTTAAGCTCATTACTTCCGGCCTAGCACACGTGATATAAACAGAAAAGTTGTGAACCTTACATCATTACATTTTATATCATCTTTTAAAAGCTGTGCATAACCTTAAGTATCTGTATAAATGGAATAGTAAGCCTTTCACTTTTTCTTTCGTGTTTATAATTTTTTTTATTCCATTAGAACTTTTGGCTTATGATTTAGAAATATATATCAATGTCGAACATTACAGTACCTGCTTCTTAATTACCTGCCCCAGTGGCTCAGCGGTACATATGCAGGTTTACGACGCCGAAACTCGGGTTTCGATACTCCTGGTGAGCAGTTCACAGGTAGCCCATTATATAGCCTTGCGCTTCAAAACAACCAAACCAAATCTTATTTACATTATTTAACTACAAAAAGTAGTCACTCAATGTGTTTGTTGATTAGACCAATACTTTTAACACTGTGGTATTTTGGATGATTTAAAATTTATGTTATAACTTTGAATAGTTTACGTCCAACAGGCATTTCAAGTCATCAGCTAGAAAACGACTGTTCTGTTGGTGTAGAAGTTGAGATCAAATTAGAGGTTAATAATGTCCTAATCCAGCGTTTCCGAAATTTTTATCAACCACGCCCCCTCCAATTAATTAACAAATATCGTTTCTTGCGCACCCCCTCTTTTTTTTTTAAATGAGTGAAAGAGTAAGTTAAGTGACAAGTTGTAATACACGTATACACATTAAAACGCTAGATGTATCGTAGTAATTAATTATTATTTTCATTAATAGAAAAAATATTAAAACGTAACTTTACAATATTGCCCTATTAACTACCCTAATTACTCGCGCCCCCATAGAGGCACCAGACACTTTGGGAAACACTGTCCTAATCTATAACTCATATGTTATGTTATTCATTATCTGTAACAATACTCCTTTTGTTGCAGTCTTGCCCTGAGGACTCTTCTAATTTCCGTGCTGTCCAATGCAGTCGTTATAATGACGTACCTTACAAAGAAAAGTTGTACTTATGGCTACCTGTGGCAACTCCATGTAAGTATATGCACATGCGCAGTAACTGTATCTGAATGATCTCCACCATGACGACAGACTAGATGAAATGTTGTCTGATGTGAAGAAAATCTCTTAACCGACCATTACAACTTTTCACGGGAATAAACCAATGAGAGTACGGTATTTTTCAAACTCATTTAAGAAACCAACCTCCTCGTGATGAGTTAGACATTAGATGTTTCTTGACCGTTGGCACAGTGTAATATTCTACTTCTTTAGCAACATATCTGATTAAGAGCGAGTATTCAACTCATCAACAGAAGGAAATGTTTGTATATTAACAGTAGGACGTTTTATGTAAGATATCTAAATGTGACGAAATTCGCGATTGTTCTTATGTAGGCCTTTTGTATTGTTACGAATAAGAAAACCTAAAACTCCGTTTGAGGTTGACCAAATTCCATGTACCTAAACGGCAAAAAAGAACAACAACAACAAAAAAACGAATTTTAAGTAAATTACAAGTTCATAAAGCAAAAAAACTTGAATTTTCACAAAAGTATATGTTCCTAACGTAAAACAAAACAACAAAAACGTAAATAAGCTTGAACTTTAACCAAATTATATGTAGCTAATGTAAAAAAAAAGCCAGAAATGTGACCAAATTTCTTATTTTTAAACGGTAAAAAAAAAAAGCCAAATTTAGGTTTAGTAGTATCCCTAATTTCAGACAAATACATCGTAAATGCCACAAACCAATCTTTGTCCCAAGTAAGATGAATATTTATATTAGATAGGTTGTATTTAAATATTCCGTTATAACTGCTTTTAATCATGGAAGTATTTGTCAGCTTAACATTACGTCTTCCCCAGTGAAATGATATTTCTTGTCACGTCTGGTATAGAGCTTCTGTTTTCAGCTTGTTGGGGTTGTTGTATTAAACAGTTTTACTTTGTACAATAGACTTATCGACTTTTGCCTCTTATAGTGACACCTTGTCAGTTACATTGTAAACCGGAAGGGGAGTTCTTTTCTGTATTACTGGCGGACACCGTTGACGACGGGACTCCATGTAAACCTGGAACACGAGATATGTGCATTAACGGCAAGTGTAGGGTAAGGAACCATGTGCCAATATTTCGTGAAAATTAAACACTAAAAAGGCAAATAACCTGAGATTATATGAATCATACACATTGTTGTTTCAACATTTTAAAGTTGTGTATTTTATTTCTTCAACTTGTTAAAATATAATAGAAACATTAATAACATAACATAATGTTTAAGGACAACAAGGGACCCATTCGTCCTCTAAACTAAACTAAAACTATTAAATAAATACATTTATTAAATAAAATCTTAAAGTCAGCCCTTATCATTCATATAGTTATCAAACTTTCAAACTCACTTAAATTCACTGCCTCCACAACATCCGAAGGCAACCTATTCCAGAGGCCAACCACCCTGTTAGAAAAATAAAACTGTCTTAGCTGAAGATGACTTCTACCTTGCCAAAATTTATATTTGTGTCTCCTAGTCCTACTATTCTCACCATTAAGTATGAAAAAAAGATGATGCATCAACATTATCAATTCCCTTTAGAATCTTAAACACCTCAATCAGGCCCCCCCCCATTCTTCTTTTTTCGAGAAAAAATTTTCAGAGATCATAATCTCTCCTCTTATGAAAGTCCTCCATCCCAGGCACCATTCTATTAATCCTTCTCTGAACCATTTCTAACAATTCAATGTCCTTTATAAAGTAAGGAACCCAAAACCGAACACAATACTCCAAATGTGGCCTAACCAGTGACCTATACAATAAAGTTATAACCTCTTTACATAAGCAGTAGCCTTTTCAAAAAATGTCAAAAGATTTGTATGGCAAGATTTTCTCTTAGTGAAACCGCGTTGACTATCTAATAAAATTCAAAATTTTATTAAATGATTTTGCAAAGCATCTTTTATTAGACTTTCCAAAATTTTCCCACAACTGATATTGGCCCGATATCATTTCAAGAATAATAAATCGTATTTAAACTTAAAGACACCTAAGTCTGCAACAGCTTATATTTACGTGCCTTTCTTTTGAACTTTATAAATATTAACAAATAATAAGATACTTACGTTTATAGTGTAGTATTTAGTATACTTACAATGTTGAGTGCAATATACTCGCGTTTATAGTGTTGTGTTTAGTATGCTTACAGTGTTGAGTGCAATATACTCGCATTTATAGTGTAGTATTTAGCATGCTTACAGTGTTGAGTGTAATATACTGTCGTTTATAATGTTGTGCTTGGTATGCTTACAGTGTTGAGTGTAATATACTCGCGTTTATAGTGTTGTGTTTAGTATGCTTACAGTGTTGAGTATAATATACTCGTAAGCCCTGCATGACCAGGTGGTTAGGGCGCTCGACTCGCATTCTGAAGGTCGCGGGTTCGAATTCCCGTCCCACCAAATATGCTCGCTCTTTCATCCGTGGCTGCGTTATAATGTGTTGGTCAATCCCACTATTCGTTGGCAAAAGAGTAGCCCAAGAGTTGGCGGTGGATGGTGATGACTAGCTGCCTTCCCTCTAGTCTTACACTACTAAATTAGGGACGGCTAGCACAGATAGCCCTCGTGTAACTTTGCGCGAAATTCAACACAAACGAATATACTCGCGCTTATAGTGTAGTGCTTAGCATGCTTACAATGTTGAGTGTAATATACTCATGTTTATAGTGTAATGTTTAGTAAGCTTATCCGATAATCGGCTGAATATTTTTTTTCCTAATTTTACTTGTTAGTCTGTACAGGTACATTTACTTGCAAATACGGTTAGTAAATATATTTAAACTGTGACTAGATAAAAACAAATACAATAGACAAGCAAGTTGTGACTTAAAAAGTATTTTATTTAAAGTATTTTTAAAAACTTCTTATTTCTAACAGATTAGCAGCTTCATATCTCGGTTTTTAATTGAATACTTTGAAAACACAAATGTCTTAAATTGGTTAAAATAATTCTAGGTAAATATTTTTAAAAACCGTAGAATTACAAAAGACCAGTTACTTCCAATCATGTTTGTTTATTTTGTTAATTCGATTCCGTTGATTCATTAGAATAATTATTTTCAGATGTGGAAATACTCGAGTTTTTCTACGTAAAACACAGAAGTTCTTACTATTTCCTATTATTGTAAACAGTTTAATTAGCTGCTGTTTAAATACTCGGTGTGGAAGTTCTTTAAAGTGAATTATTATTGGGTATTAGTACAAAACAACGTAATAAAACAAAGTAATGTAAGTTTTGAGAGCATTGACATCACCGAAAACATGGTGATGTAATCAAGTCTGACATCAAGTAAACATCTGACAATATCATCACTTGCAGCACGTGGCGTGTGACTGGGGCATTGACTCCGAAGCTCAAGAAGACCGGTGTGGTATCTGTCATGGGGATGGGACGCACTGTCTTACCGTGAGGGGAGAATTTAAACAGATACACGGACTTGGTAAGTTGAGAAAAACGATGAAACACTGCTGCATTTTTGTCCAGAAAAATATAAGATTCTGAGCTTAATATAAATAGTTTCATGAATTTTCAGTTTAGTTTTATTCACTCTAAGGTTAATATATCAAAAGTCAGTCAGTGAATAAAACTAGTTTTATTCACTCTAAGGGTGATATATCAAACGTCAGTCAGGGAATAAAACTAGTTTTATTCACTCTAAGGGTGATATATCAAAAGTCAGTCAGGGAATAAAACGAGTTTTATTCACTCTAAGGGTGATATATCAAAAGTCAGTCAGTGAATAAAACTCGTTTTATTCACTCTAAGGGTGATATATCAAAAGTCAGTCAGGGAATAAAACTAGTTTTATTCACTCTAAGGGTGATATATCAAAAGTCAGTCAGGGAATAAAACTAGTTTTATTCACTCTAAGGGTGATATATCAAAAGTCAGTCAGGGAATAAAACTAGTTTTATTCACTCTAAGGGTGATATATCAAAAGTCAGTCAGGGAATAAAACTAGTTTTATTCACTCTAAGGGTGATATATCAAAAGTCAGCGAGGGAATAAAACGATTAGAGAAATGGATTAAGCGAGTATAGATTATTTAAAAATAATTTTATGAGACATGAATTTCATGTACTATAGCGTAAGTTTAACTAAAGGCGCACTTCCCCCACTATATAGGGCATCTGTAGAATAGTGTGGTTTAGAATGTTGATTAAATACATATTTCTCAAATTTAGAAGCCATTTAATGACATTAATAGAAAAATGGCCAGACTGAACACTTGTGTTCAATTTGCATTTCGCCAACTCTGCTAAACTGATCCTCGGTATTGTGCGAAAGTCCTCGTCGGTACTGTATATATATATATAGTGTGATTGAGATACTATAATGCATTCTCCTTTGATTTCACTCGTGGGGTCTTAGAATAAAGTTGAAATAATAACATCTTTTAGCTTACACTACTCTAGGCATAGCATTGTAATAAAATACATATTTTTCCATGACGTTCTAGAGGGCAGCACATAATTTTTAATCACAGTTATGTATGCTTTCAAATTACCAATTCATAACAATTTTCTTTTATTTTGCAAATAATACTTTTGAATGCTGTAAAAGTCTAGTCTATCGTTATTAACTAATTCTAATATAAACGTGTTGGTTAAGTTTATACACTTTCGGGAAAAAAGTTACAGAAAGTTCACATTTTAATAAACTAGTAATAAAGTAATTAATTAAGTTGTGTAATATGGACTAAATTTAGATGTTTCATTTGTTAGTTTTTTTTTGGTATTACAACAAAATTTCAACCGTAGGTCACAAGCGTAACAGAACACATTTTCTAGTATATAGTTTTGTGTTTTTTATTCTTATTATACAAATTTAATTTTAGACAGGCAGTTATAGCCAATGTGTGCGATATATAGCAACGTTGCGTCTAAATCACTTGATGGTGCAAAGCATTAAATATTTGTGCGTTTTGCACATTTTTCATGTATTGTTTATTAAAAAAAAGGCAAAATAATAGTGACGAGTGCAAAAGTGAAAATTGTTTCATGCATTTATCTGCATTTTCAGAGATCCTCTCTTGTTTAGATCTGTATACTAAAAACGAGCCAAAAAACAATATATATGTCTAGATCTCGTTTAATCACGTGACTTGACAGTCAAAGTTCAAGGCCATGGAAACGAGTAGTTTTTTTTGTTTTTTTTGTCAAACGCTTTCTTTAATTTAACATGTTATAGACAAGTATGAAATCGGTTCTCATTGCACTGCCAGCATTTATAAGTTCAAACGAATTAAAATAGGTGAGTTCTGGATGAGGAAGTTCTAAAAATATGGTTCTCATTGTACTGCCAGCATTTATAAGTTCAAACGAATGAAAATAGGTGAGTTCTGGATTAGGAACTTCTAAAAATATGGTTCAAACTGGGAAAGAGAAGTGATTTTAAACATCAAATTTTGTTAAATGAATCGTAGGTTATGCAGAAATAGTGACCATCCCCAAGGGAGCTAGAAACATACGCGTGGAAGAAATAGCGGAAGCTAACAATTACATCGCTGTTCAGGATGAAGATGGAGAATTCCAGTTGAACGGTGATTGGTTCATTCAGTGGAGTGGGGAGTACATGGCTGGCGGAACTACGTTTTACTATAACAGGGTAGGAGAGAAGGAGAGTCTACATGCTCCGGGTCCTGTCAAAAGTAACATCCGCATTCTGGTAGGTTTGCCATATGTATAAAATGTACTTTGTTACCATCCTGTTCGTATAAATTACTTTCACGTTCTGGTAGTGTTTTTTTTTTTTTAAAGTCTCTTCTAGATAATTCTTTCTGAATGGTGTAATTGATACTCCTGCGAACGTTACAGCGACAATAAACAATAGCTGATTTTTGTGTTTCGAAAATAAAGTACATCTTATTTGTTGTTGAAAAGATACGAGAGTTTATATTTGCAATTATTAAACTTACTGTTATAATACAAAAATCATTTCTTAATTATTTATAAAACAGCAAATCATATCAACTTGGTCTTGCAATTGGTTACCCATTACAAAATGATCTTAACAAAATTAAAACGATTTTAGTGAATTTACATTTTATGATTATAGTGGGTTTCAGCTAATTTAAATCAGAAGATTCTTGATCTACTGTAGCTAAAAAAAGCAAGTGATCTTTACTGGTGAGAAACTAAATACACAAATCACCCAACAGATGGCAGTGTGATAGTTTCAGTTTCTTTCATACATTTTGTTAAAATATAAGAATGAAGAGTTTGGGGGGATGAAACTATTTTCATCAATCTTTTTTTATTCTTCAAAGTATATGATACATTTTTCATAAAGGAGAACATTTATGTGGAGAAGTTACATTTCCACGAAGTTATTTATTTTTATTTTTGTACAGCTACTATTTCAGACGGAAAACCCAGGTATTACTTTTGAGTTCACAGTGCCTAATAAAAACGCAACAAGGAAACCAGAATTTCATTGGGAGTTTACTGATTGGTCTGATTGTTCCGCTACCTGTGGAGGAGGTAATGTTCATTCATAGCATTATTGTTGTTTCCAATCGATGACGTGACCATATCACATTTTATTGTATTTTGTTAGGGATAATATTCTCTATTTTTAAACACAAAATTATTATTGTGGTTGTGTTAATTGTTTTAATGCTGATTGCATGGGCTAATTGCACTCTGGCACCCGCGAAAAACTTAACCCTGGATTTTAGCGTTATAAGTCCTTAAACTTGGACTTGGAGGAAGAGATCTCTACTGGCACTTAACCCTCCCAGTTCGCTCAAACACGACCTAAACAGCCCTTAAATTTACCCTTGGTTAACCCAAAATGAAGCTCAAGATCTGCTTTTATACTTTTCATTTACTGCTTTCCCAGTTCGCTCAAACACGACCTAAAGAGACCTTAAATTTACCCATGGTTAACCCAAAATGAAGCTCAAGATCTGCTTTTATACTTTTCATTTACTGCTTTTGAAGGATAAAGGATGGTACATATTTCTATATAAAGAAATACATGGGCTACTTTTTATACACAAAAAGTCTCTTTTGTGTGATACACTATTTACCTATGAACAAGTTTACATGTAGAAATAGTGTTGTTGACGTTCCTTTACCGAACAGACGTGCCTATAAGTACCAAATTAACAATTTGTAAATGAGCTAGCAGATTATAAAGTTTTAGCAAGTACAAGAAATGTATTAGTTTGTAATTATTCATTCGGATATACAAAGGATTTTTAATTTTTAATTATTTTCTTTCTGTCTGTGACGTACTGAAAGGATTCCAGATTTCAAGACCTAAGTGTATGGAAAAAGAGGCTGGACTAGTAGAAAGCAAATATTGCAATGTCACAAATAAGCCTTCTGACATCACTCGCACATGTAATAAACAACAATGTCCAGCCAGGTATGTATGACATTCTTTACAGAAATTCACATTTCTGAAGTGAAATTTAGTTACATACTTCTGCTTTACTATTAACTAGGAAAGCTATGACGGAGTTTAACTTCCTTACCAGTCTTAACTCTCACAATCAAACCTATTGAACTATTTTTGTGTTTAGTATGTACTAGACCAGAATTCAAATGATCCGAAAAGTTCCACCCTCCCTAATCTGTACTGTGAAATTGAGTGCTTGGTTAAAGAGTGTTTTTGAGTCACCTCAAGATATATTGATCAATAAACACATCATTGTTATCACTATGTGTGAGAATCCAATATATTGATAACATTTTATGGATTTAAAAACAATTAATTTGAATGAACCTTTAGATGTCAACTTTGGACACATGAATGTGACACTTGACATCTTTAAAATCTTAAAATTCAGAAAGAAGACAACAAGTTATGTAGTCCTTCACCCTTACAGAAAATGCCGAAAAGCCTCCAAATCCATTTCTCCCTTATTTTATTTTTTGTTTCAATAACAAATGAAATGTACATTTTTTGGGGGCCTTATGAAGCTTTTCTGTTATTTTTTCTTATAAAAAGTTGACTTTTATTATACTTAAAATGTTTTTTTTCTCACCTTAAATGTCTACTTTCTAACTTTTTCTTTTAGTATGTTTCATTTTGTAGGTTCTAGATCTTATCCACAAGTTTGCATTTGTTATCTCCTTTTGTGAGTTTTTATCATCTAGGCTTTTTGAAGGTGACTTTAGTGTAATGTCTGTAGATCAGATGTTTTAATGAACTCTTAACTCCAAACTTCTTTAGGTGGTGGATACGTCAGAATCCTCCTATTTATGAACTGACTAATAAGTCCAGTTTCTACTTCTAAAAAATGTCTTGAACACCTGAAAGTCAGATTTTCAATTTTATGTCAGTATTTTTCTGTATATAGTATTTAAACTAAGGAATAACATACTTTGTAATTCTCATTGAAAGAAACAATTGTTATTGTTATGACTCAAGACACAAACTATACAGTAAATACAAGACTACATAAATGATTCTTTCTTTTTTTCCTTTTAGATGGTGGACAGGACCCTGGCAGCACTGTTCAGTTACTTGTGGGGAACGAGGTATAAGGCAGAGGACAGTAATTTGTGTCCGTTCCCTTGGACCGGATGAGCAAATAGCCCTTTTGGAGGAAGAATGCAAAGACTTGGAAAAACCTGTGGACCAAGAACATTGTCATCATAAGCACCCATGTCCTGGGGATGCTCAGTGGGCATATAGTGAATGGTCAAATGTAATTTCTAGCTCTCATCTATAATATTAATTTATTTATAATTTTCTTAGAATCCTGATATGGTCCCTATTCAAGACAAAATCTCCAGTGAGATATAAATCTATAGCTTATGAAACAATTCTTGTTTGGGGTTTAAGTTATTTTTTTCCCATCACTTAGGTTAACTAAGCTATCCTTAGAATTTTGTGCTTGTGGTTTTATATTTTAATTTTTTAATTGCTCCTTGGTAAAGAAGGGCTTTTCTATCTTATCACTAACCTCTTAATAATATAGTCTTTTTTTTTGGTTATCTTAGTACAATATGGTTTGTTAGCTGAGGACAAAATGGTAAGATTTGATGCACCTGTGATTGTTTTTTGTTGTTTAAATAAATTGACTGAAGGGTGGATAAAGTAGTTAGGAAGAATTAAAAATTATACAAATTTACTCTTGACAAGAAAAAAAATCTCCTGAATGTCTGAAAACAAAACAATAATTGATATGTTAATGTAAGAGTAATTTCTGTTTAATTATAGACTTGTAGGGATGATCCTTGTAACCACCAGACAAGACAAGTGTATTGTAGTCTGCCAAATGGACCTTGTGACAAGAAACACAAGCCACCTTCCCGCAGACAGTGCAGCAACATCACGTGTGGAATATGGGTGGTGAGTGACTGGTCTCAGGTAGGTTTATCAAAATGTTCTCCTTTTACTTGTTGGGTTTTAGTTGTTTCATGTGTTAAGCTGCAAGTTCATTTACTAAAACTGAAACCTGATGCTAAAGTGTAACAATGAGGTACTTATTTTTGTAACCTTATACAAACAACTAATGAATATAGATTGTTTGTCAAGATTTATTTCATAACATTATTTGCTCTAATAATTTTATGATGTTTCTGCTAGTGTTCTGTCAGCTGTGGAGGAGGACTACGATTTCGTAAGGTCACTTGTCAAGGAGGTCTCACTTGCCATCAGGCTACAGAACCTACTGCATTTATGGAATGCCAGGTCCATAATTGTCCTCCTGATTCAGAGGAGAAAACAGAAGATAGTATCCAAACAGAAAAAACTGAGGAGACCTTCCCAGCAACTCTACCAGAAGATATTTCTAATAACATTGAAATCCCAACAAGTCTACCAGAAGATGTTTCTTATAGCAATGAAATTCCAACAGATGTACCACAAGATGTTACTGAAAGAAAAGAATTCCCAAAAATTCTAACAGAGGGTGCTGCTAATAATGAGTTCCCAACAACTCAACTAAAAAGTATTACAGACAATAACATTTTCCCAACTCCATTAAAGGAAGATACTGATAGCAATGACACAAATACCAAAATCTCAACAGGTGTGCAAAATGAAACTCCTGGTACAACACTACCACCAATTGAAGATGACAAAGTAAAAGATAAAAATGAAACAAAAGAAGGCATAAAGCAAAAGAATCACAAGCACAGACATAATCACAACCGAAAACGAAAACACAAAAAACGTAAGAACAACAGACCACATGGTGTGGCCAAAGATCTAGTAAATGCAACATTTTATGAAGTCTTTAATGACCAACATTCTGGTGTGCTAACAGAGAATACCAAAGAGACTACCATTTCTGAGAATCCCAGTCAGCAAAAGACTGTACGGAAGGAACCAGCAATCATACCAGATGATGCAGAAGATGATCAGGATGACTCTTCTGAGGAAAACAAGTATCAATGGAGGATTGGAGTTTGGAGCCAGGTAACTAATAACAAAAGCCATTTGTACCAAACAATACATGGGTCTGAGTTTAAAAAAAAATCAATCAACTATGCATCATTCATTCATTACAAAATAAGCAATAATATTGTTTTCATAAAATGTTCTCAAAGTACCTGTTTATGTGTTATTAGAAGTACTAAAGGTGCTAAACCTTTCTAGACTATTTAAATTTATCCCATAGATCTTAAGTTTCATAGCTACTTGTGAAAAATACATCAATGTCACAGTCTGTTTTGGCTCTTAAATCTGACACTTTCATTGTAAATACTCATTATTTAACTAATTCTTTAACTTCTGTTCTGTGTTGTTTTATGATCACAGTGTTCTAGAGTTTGTGATGGTGGGATCAGGACACGTGAGGCCATGTGTCTTGACACAAAGACTAGGCACATGGTTGTACCTGAGCTGTGTACTGATGAACAAATGCCACATATAGAAGAGCCATGTAACATGGAACCCTGCCTGAAGTGGTTTTTATCGGAATGGAGTGCGGTAAGATTGATTCTTCATATAAACCCCTATTGTGTTTACATTAAAGTTCAAATTAGATACCTAAATGTTACTGTAAGGGATTAAACGTTATAGAATGTTTTGCATGAGATAAAAATAACGAATATATTTCTATATTGAATATAATTTTTAATCTGACAGTGTGAGGCCCTAAGCAAGACATTTCTGGTTCCCAATAAGACCTTGTGACTATTAGGCTATTTTTGTATGTTTTTGAGAGAGTAATAAAATATTTATCTCTGTGATGATGTTGTATGTTATTTAATAAGAAGAAAAACTTTTTTTTCAACTCTCATCTGTATGAATTATGACTGTATTTATTTATTTAAATTTGCATTAATGCACAAGTATGTATACAATTTTTCAAAACCACTGGTTTTAATAAGAAGTTGTTGCTAAAGAAAAGTAATTGGTGTGATTATGCAGTAACAGTAATACTGTGTTTTAACTCCCAGTGCTCAGCCCATTGTGGAGAGGGTAGGAAATACAGAGAAGTCCAGTGCCCAAAACCTAATACATGCAACCCTGAAACCAAACCGAAAATAGCCATCAAATGTTTTGACCGTCCTTGCTTAGATTGGGTGGCTGGACCATGGAGTAAAGTACGTTTTTACTTTAAAGTATTTGTAAGAGAAAAACCTTTCTATACTTAGCAATCACTGAAGAGATCATAGGTTAGGTAACTATCTTTTGTTCATGGTGGAGATGTTTAAAACTTTTTAAAGAGTGAATCAAACCTTAAAACCTAGAGTTTACTTAATACAGTGCTTGATAATTGTCTTATTTAAGTAGTAACTACAGTTGAAAAGAACGAAGAACAGTTGTTTGTTTCCTCAAATATTATAGTTCTTAAACGTTTGAATTAATGTATAAAATGTTTATAAGTCACAAAAGCATAAATATTCTAATAAAAATAGATCTGATAGACAATCAACTGTATTTTTGCCCCCAAAAATAATATTTTGTCTTTTTTCCAAAGGATATAGTACAAGTATGTATGTTCTGATCATTACTCTAGTGTTCTGCAACATGTGGTGGAGGATACCAAATCCGCCATGTGAAATGTGTCAATTTCACTTCAAACAAAAGAGCCACTGGTTGTGATGCAGAAAACAAACCGTCACATCGACAACCTTGTAACTCCGATGATTGCCCACTAAGTAACTCTGGTAAGTTTCAGATATGAATTTTTCATTTAAGAAAATATTTGTAAGCAGTTATATATTGTTACAATAATGTTTCATTACAGAGTAAGTTAATTTAAATAAAAAAAATCTACTTTTTTCTTTAAGTTGGATCATTAATTATGTTGAGAGTGGCATATCTTGTTGGGGTTGATGTACTTTGTAAACTGTAAGAAAGCCAGTATAATTGATTCAATAGTAATTTTTTCTGTTACTATTAAAATTGAGCTAGTGTTCTCATTAAAAAACAAAATTTACTTTCACTTGAAAAAAAGATCTACCTCTGTTCTGAAATGTTTCTATTTCTTTTAAGATATCATTTTTTAATAAAATAACATAAAATTTATTTTTAATAAAATAATAAATAAAATAATATAATAGTTTAAAACCAGGACCCATTAAAGTTCTCTTGTCTCCAAATTATGCATTTTTAAAATGTACAATCATATTTATAACTTTTATCATTACTAATGAATAACTGTAAAATTGTTGAGTAAATTAAAATAGATTTTCTGCCTAAGTAAATGGGCAACATTATGGTACTCAGCAACATTCAGTAATATTATATCTCTGTGATTGTCTTTTAGCATTCAGTCAGTGTAAGGACAAGCTTGACATGGCTCTATGTAAATCCTTACGTCATATGTGTTCCACTTGGTACTTTAAAGTTAAGTGTTGTCAGACCTGCAGAAGCCATAGGAATCCTCTGCTATCCAGAAGACGTGGATTTACAAGATACAGAAGGGTGTTGTAGCAGTAGAATTGTGTAGCAGGAAATGAGATGCTTTAAAGCACTTATGCAGTTGTGAACTTATTTGTGATGTCATTCATTTTGGATTTTCAGGATGTGCATGGAATGGAAGTGAAAATAATAATTAAAAAAACATTAATAAGCATCACAACTAACAAATCCACTTTATTTACACCTAACAACTTTAAATACAACTTTTTCTTTTGAAAGACTTTTTTTTTTATGAACTCACCAATTGGACTGTGTTACTTTTATAGATTAGTTTACCAAACATACATGTGACAGAAGAAAAAATTAACCAATCATGCTACTAATGTAGAATGCAAAGAGTACTAACAAACAACAAAAGTAAAGATTTTTCAAATTCCAAAGAATTTGAAATAGTTGTATAATGTTATCATTTGTCTTTATCTCACTAATGTTTATTAACCAACATTGTAGAGAATCTCATTCAACTTGGGCAACAAACTTCTTCAAGTATTCCTAAAGTTTGTTATACCAACAACTTCAGCTCCAAAGGCAGAACAAATTATTAGAGACATGAATCAACTGTATCTGCCTGCATATACTTCATATGCAGGTATCTTGGTATTTGTACGATGTGACAAAGACCAGGCAGGTATTCACATGGTTCCATACTACCATCACTTGGCAGAAGTGTGATGATCTGATGTTCAGTGCTACCCTGATGCTTAGGTTGTGATAAACAGAATGTTGTTTTATGTGTTAAACATGGCTTAATTGTTATTATGGTTTTATATTCTTTAAGAATTGTAGTAGTTTGGTGCCCAGGTTGTGTGGTGCAGCACATTATCAATGTAATGTCCTCAACTTTCTCTGTATATTGCAGTAAAATTGACTCCTTTTGAAAAATATTTTTTACTTAGTTGCTAGTGGAGTTACATAAGATAGTTCCCTTTCTTTTTCTGTGTTATAATGTACTGAATTTCCTTGAAATATTAGGACTGTGGAATAAATATAAGAGGTTTTGGAAACTTAACTAAACATTTTACACGCTAATTTTAATTCTGGTAATATTCTTGAAACTGAGGTGTTTTTTTTTTGGTTTTTCAGCTAGTGTTTTAAGCTATGAACACTGCCAAATGAAAAGAGAGTTGAGAAAATTCATTATACTTTAGTAAACATTATTTATTTCAGCTTGTTAAACTAGCAAGTTAAATCAACTGTAATTGTGTTGTATAAGTGTGGCAAGGGAAAATAATTGTTTGTGTCTACATTGTGTTTACTTAGAACTTCATATTTAATGTAGGTAAATAATTGAGATTTTAAGACAAAAACTGGTACAGTTGACCTGTGGCAGCGATATTTCTAGTTAAACATCCTAAAACAGATTTCAACAAAGTTTCTTTTAACTTTCATGAAATACATTAGTACTCTCTTATCTTCGATCATTATTATGGTTATGGGTGAAGCCTAACTTTGCTAAATAGTTTTAAAAAAATTATTGATATATTACTTGCTTCTCAGGTGCATATATTTTATCATTAAAATTGGCACAAAAAGCATTTCTTTTGAAAGTAAATTAGTAATTCCTACGTGGAGATTCTCTTGTATGAATAAAAGAGAAAAATAATGATGATTTTTTTTTTAGTATTAAACATTCAAAAACTGTGTTACTCAGGTTCATTATAAGGTAGTAATGATAACTGTTGAAAACAGTTTATAATCATTATTTCAGGACCTGAATAAGTGATTGAGATCTAGTTTGCTTTCTTTTTCTATTATTTTAAGATTTTAGAACATAGTCTAAACATGAACAAGTACAGTTGTAAAAAAATTAAAGTCTATTATGGCAATATTTAATATGTATCATTTATTAAGAAATGATTTAAAAGTTGTTTCTTATTTATATATCTTATTTGCACTGAGGCAATATTCTTGGAAACTAAACTCGAAATATTACTTAATTTTACAGAAAAGTGTTTACATCAAAACTTAAAAATTGCTTATAAGCATGAAATCTTATAAGCACAAGTATGATATATATATATATATATATATATAAACAGAATGACATGCACATTTTTTGTATATTAATGTATGATGATGTCACAGATCAATTTTTTTTGGTCCTGAATAAAAACAACTCAACAGATGAAAATCATGTAATTCATAAAACAATATAATTTTCTCAAGCAGAAAACCTTGATATTGTATGGTAATTCACCTAGATTTAACGTTATTGCATGTTAATCTTAAATTTATTGATATTTACTGACCTATATATATATGTATTGATTTGAAAATTTTTTGTTCTATTTCAGTAATATGTATAATGCTCATGTAGGGTATGTGTAAATAGTTTAAACGATTGTCAATTGTTGGATAAAATATATTGTGCTTTAACTCTATAGTTGTACCTTGTAAGGCGAGTTCATGCTAGCAGCTTTAATAATGGTCAATTTTATAAAATGGTTGGTAAAGTATGGTCATTTCTGCATTTGTGAATAAAGTTAGACAGTATGTAGATTATAAGGAACAAACTCGTTTCCTTTAAATAATAAAACCAACTGTTCAAAAAATAAGCGTCTGTTGGGTTTGATGCGTCTAAACTAAACGATGAGCACATAACCATGAACAACAGGGTTATGAACATCGATACTTAACACTAAAAAGTCATGGTCCCTCGCAAGAGCAGCTAGGCCTCTATAACAGTACTTAACTTTTAAGCTTTGAGAAGATTTTTGAATTTAGTGTAAAGTCGCAACATGTGAGAGTTCATATTTG
Organism: Limulus polyphemus; assembly: GCF_000517525.1. NCBI lineage: Eukaryota > Metazoa > Arthropoda > Merostomata > Xiphosura > Limulidae > Limulus > Limulus polyphemus. The sequence continues at coordinate 251,804 of NW_013665744.1, forward strand.
TTCATAGTTCATTAGCATAATTTGAGGAAGTTTACCTAATAAATACAGCCATGACAACGAGGGTAATAATTAAATGGTTCATGTTTGAAACAATAACGAAATTGAAAGTTGATTTTTAACTTACCATGTTCCCTCATTTTTCGTTTAGAATGGTCTTCTTCTTATCTTTGTTGTCCTCTTACCAAGAAGTAATTCATTGACAGTTAATGATCAAAGTGACAGATTCATTGACAGATAATGATCAAACTGCCCCGAGTATGGCCTTTTGGTTGGTGTATCTGATTAGGGATCTAAGTGCTTGTTCGAACTTTCAACTGATTGCCGTTGTGTTTGTTTGTTTTGTTTTTTTAATTTCGCGCAAAGCTACACGAGGGCTATCTGCGCTAGTCATCCCTAATTTAGCAGTGTAAGACTAGAGGGAAGACAGCTAGTCGTCACCACCAACCGCCAACACTTGGGCTACTCTTTGGCCAACGAATAGTGGGATTGACCGTCACATTATAACGCCCCCACGGCTGAAAGGGCGAGCATGTTTGGTGGGATGGGGATTCGAACCGCGACCCTCAGATTGCGAGTCGAGCGCCTTATCCACCTGGCCAGCTACTTACTAACAAAACGCTCCAAAGTCATTTAACTAAACAAAATCAAACTTCTTTCGACCCCGTATTATACGTCTAATCTATATTAGTTTGCGTGAATATGAAGTTTTTCTTTTCAAAAATTGTTAATACCCATATATTTTCCCGATATTATTGTATCTAAATGGGCAATAGCTGGGAAACAAATATTTATGCATATGTTCCTAACTTTTGTAAAACTGTTTAATTCATTTGATTAAACTGGTTCTATTAGCATTCTATTCATGTCAAACTTACGTTTCTTATTCTTGGATATGTACAGTTCCTTGCAAAATTATTCACCCCTACCAATAATGTCACATTTTGATGAAATACAAATAATGTAATTTTTTTTTTAATTAACTTGTGTTGTGTGTGAAGGTTTGTTTGGTTATTTGTAATTAAGCACAAAGCTACACAATGGGCTATCTGTGCTCTGCCCACCACGGGTATCGAAACCCGGTTTCTAACTTATAAGCCCGCAGACATACCGCTGTGCCACTGGAGGGCATTTGTGAAGGAGGTTGAATGTCAGCAAAGCCTGCAAAGAAAATATATAAATAAAAATTTGATGATTGCATAAGTATTCCGCCCCCTAAGTCAGTACTTGGTGGAAGAACCTTTGGCAGCAATTACTGCTGTGATTATTTTTTGATAAGTCTCTACCATTTTTGCACAATGGGATGGTTTAAGTTTTGTTTCCTTTTTCTTTTTTTAATAAAATTGCTCCAATTCTGACAAGTTCGTTGGGGATCGTTGATGGAGTGCAATCTTCAAGTCTCGCCATGAATTTTCTATTGGATTCAAGTCATGACTTTGACTGGGCCACTCCAGGACATTCACTTTCTTCTTTTGAAACCACCCCAGTATGGCTTTGGTCTTGTGCTTCGCGTCATTGTACTGCTGAAATGTGAATTTTCGAACCAGTTTTAGATTCTTGGCTGACTCAAGCAGGTTTTCCTCTATGATTCGCCTATACTTTGCACCATTCATCTTACCCTCAATCCTGACAAGCTTCTCAGTCCCTGCTGATGAGAAGCATCCCCATAACGTGATGCTGCCACCATCATGCTTGACAGTTGGAATTGTGTAGACTGGGTTGTGTACTGTGTTGGGATTGTACCAGACTTAACGCTTTGAACTTAGACCAAAACGCTCAATTTGTATCTCGTCTGACCACAAACCCTTCTGCCACATGTCTGCAGTATCATTTACATGTCTTTAGTAGAACTCTAATATTTAAGATGTATTTCTTTTACAAGTAAGTTGTTTCGTTTTGGCCTACTCGACCATACGACGGCCAGTCTTTGAG
>NW_013665744.1:254732-283249 GCF_000517525.1 Limulus polyphemus
TCAGATTGCGAGACGAGCGCCCTAACCAGTTGGCCATGCCGGGCCGATAGCAAATGTAATCCAACCATTTTTATTTATTTTTTTGAAGCAGTTAGTTAGATTCTGTGTTTAAGACTTGCTGAAACAAACGGTGAAAAACATTTTCCTTCACATCGCAATGTTTTGGAATGACGCTGTAATGTAAGAATTTTCCATCTCTCATTTTACCATATTTTACAAAATCGTTATCTCACGTAATAGAAAACAGAAACGTTCTACACACTGCGTGTATATGATATCCCAACAGCAGTGTGTAGAATGTGGTAAGGTTTTATAATGTTTAATGTTTATTTTGAACATTGTGTACATTACACATTACTAGCGGACGTACCCGATCAACGCATACTATGGACCTCGGAAGGTGACATAAGAGAGTTGGGTCCAAACTCCGACCCTCTATGTTACTTTATGACGGGGGGGGGGGGTTACGTTATAAATGGACATAAACACAGACATTTGTCAAATAATGGTTCAGATATGCTCCGACATTCTTCAGGTCATGATATATCCTCTATACCAAAAGAAGATACCAGTAAAAGAGAACGGCTTTTAGTATCAACTCTGACTGTCAACAGAAACTTCTTACAGACACAGTAGATACTTCTAGCTTGGACAGTCAAGAGGCACTTTGTACAGACACAGTGGGTACATCCGACTCGGACAGTCAACCGGCACTTCGTACAGACACATTGGATACTTCTGAGATGGACAGTCAAGAGTCACTTCGTATAGACATAGTGGGTACTTCCGACGTGGACAGTCAACAGAAACTTCTTACAAACACAGTGTGTACTTCTGAGTTGGACAGTCAACAGAAACTTCTTACAAACACAGTGCGTATTTCTGAGTCGGACAGTCAATAAGTACTTCGTACAGAGACAGTGGGTTCTTCCGACTCGGACCAGACATATTGTACAGAAATATTATGTGTATATCAAATTAATAAAAATAGCTAAGCAATGTCAACAGAAAAACACTAATCCAGTGCCTTTGCTACGGAAAACAAAATTGAATTTTTCTTGTCGGCATGTTTTATGTTACTATAGTTTAAAGTTTAATTAACAGTCGTTTTTCATCCTTACAACATTGAATAAATGAAATAACGGTTACGTATGAAAGCTGCTACTGAAAACAACAACGTTTTTACAGTAACGGTTGTTAAGAAAAAGCATTACGTAGTAGTTTGAAACTCAAAGATATATATTTCTATGTCAGTGTCTTTGTATGATGTGAATACAATATGTATAGGTACGTCTTGTACCGTTTTTGAATTTTAACTATTGCTGCTAATTTGCGATTTTCTATACGCCTTAATCCTACAATAAAAATATTTGAAAGTTATTGTGAGTTTGTGTTACTTGAGAAGTTTTATGCAACTCCGTTTTCTGGAAACTAAACCATAAGAGCTGACGGAAATAATTGAAATCGGGATCTTTCATAAATATTGAAAACTGTACAAAACGGTATAATTTTATGTGCCCTTCTTGATTGAAACTGGAGGAGAATATTTTACATAAAAACTTTGTGATGTTAGAACACAATTTCACCTAAAGTCCTATCATCAGGATTATATTAAACCTCACGCGTCTTAAGTAGGTTTTCTGTTCAGTCCGTTGGAAGTACCTGAGTCGAACATGATTAATTTCCTTCAAAAGTCCCCAGAATTTATTATTAAGTGAAAAACTGTTTAGACGTGGCTGAATCCAACTGGTCATGCAAGTTAATTTAGAATTACTAATGTAACAGTGGTTATTACGTATGCAGAACGTGTCCTGTCAGTGGTTGCTCCCGGAAAATACTCCAAAAACGCGTATATATTTCTCAATAAATGCCTTCTTCCAAGGAAACATTTTTAGCGCTTCTTTCTCTTCTTGCTATTTTGTTATTGCCGGTGCGCGAACTTTGCCGTAACTTGAGAGTTGTAAGTGCATGTTAACAACTTGACTTCCAGCTTGCCCGTATAAAGCACCGGTCCTGGAGAAAATTACTTTGAACATTTTGTTGCTCGTTACTGGTAAGATTTAACGTCTACTCACGCACGGTTTGTTTAAAAATGATCGTATCCACCCCTTTCATAGATCGCACAAGAAATACCACAAAAAATTTTGAAATTAAATATGTTCTCAAAGCACAGTTTTCTCTTTCTTGCACCGGTTATCTATGTAATATGTCTAATAATATACCAGTCTTGATTCTCTTACTATGTCAAGATTTTAGAAAAATCAACACATATATATACATCAGTGCCTAGTAATTTAAGGCCTTCTTTCTTTCAGCACTTAATAATTTAAGGCTCTTTTTATCAGTGATTAATAACGTAAAGCCTTTTTTTCTCAGTGCTTAGTAATTTAAGGCCTTTGTTTATCAGTGCCTAATAAGTTCTTGTTTATTTGTTATTAAGCAAAATGCTACACAAATGGGCTATCTATGCTGTGCCCACCGCGGGTATCGAATTTCTATATTTTGCGTTAGAAGCCTTCAGACTTATCGCTGATCTATGGGCTGTAGGACATTCGAAACTTATTAATATACCTGTATATAATGTTTTGTATATTTGCTTTTTTTTTATTAGTAAAAGCTTCAAAGAATTTGCATTTTGAAAAAAATAATCATACTTTGGAATAGACAATCATAATTGCTTTGCTAGTTAGTTTGTTCCGTGCTTACAGGATTCGTAATTGTAGAGTTTAATGTAAAATGTAGAGCGTCTCATCTTCAACTCACTTTACATACTTCTTTAGCATGTTTGAAGAAAACAAAGGCCTTGAATTATTAAGCACTGATATAAAAAGGCCTTAAGTATAAAATACACATATCCAGTTGACTAGTAATTGAAAATTTTAGTTTTGTACCAAATTCAGTTAAAAAAAAGTAGAATAATTACCATGAAATGTGCGATATAATTAACATTTTAGAATAATACTCTGTTAATCCAATTTGGTCGTAAAACGACCTACTTTTATGAATTCTTCTAATTGAAAACACTATAATCTAAGAAAGTGAAAATTACACTCTAAAGGTATTTATAAATATTTCATGGATAGAATTCTGGCTGAATAACAACTATATTATATTTTGTGTAATTTTATGCATTTACCTTAATACCATTCAATACACTGACTTAAAATCTTTCTAATAAACTATGTTAACAGATGCACTATTTAAATTATTCTTTAGTCCTCATTTTGAATCGACGATGTTTTGAAAAAATCTGTGATCAGGTTATTGCCTTATTTACAGACTTCACGCTACAAGGTGTGGTGCTGTAAAAATGCACGCAAAGGTTGAGAGGAAAGTAAACAACGTAAAAAGAATCAAACAGACTCTATCAATCACCATTGCCGCAAATTTCCACTCGTTTATAATTTCAGTGGCCTCGTCTTCAGTCTTCAAACGACTGGTAATGAAACGGAGTTCACGAAGAATTGAACTTATTTCTCTTCTTGTAACTGCACATGCGTGATTGGTAACAGCTTCTTCGCTTGCTCGAACTGACAAAAAGCTAGATGTACTATTATGAAACCGGAGGTTATCATCAATGTCTAATACATTAGCTATCAAGCTCCTGGAAGATCGCTCCATCTTCTCCATCTCTTTCATTTTGTTGTTGAAAAAAACGTGGCGAGAGTTCTTCTTCCGTCCAGGGCGATTCATTCGCAAGATCCACGGAAGCCACTTTAAAAAGACTGTTTTGATCTACAAAGGGAAAAAACAACAACAACAGCACATAAGCTAAATAAATCAAGTCTTCAGAAATGTTTATCTATCAGTTTTAATTTGTTTCTGTGTGCGTTGAAATAGTTATAAAAAGACGTAATTAAAATACTTTTAATGTATAATCTCTAGCACTTGTTCGTTTAACTCTTGATTTTATATCTCTAGCACTTGTTCGCTTAAGTTTTGATTTTATATCTCTAGCACTTGTTCGCTTAAGTCTTGATTTTATATCTCTAACACTTGTTCGCTTAAGTCTTGGTTTTATATCTCTAGCACTTGTTCGCTTAAGTCTTGGTTTTATATCTCTAGCACTTGTTCGCTTAAGTCTTGATTTTATACCTCTAGCACTTGTTCGCTTAAGTCTTGATTTTATATCTCTAGCACTTGTTCGCTTAAGTCTTAATTTTATACCTCTAGCACTTGTTCGCTTAAGTCTTCATTTTATGTTTCTAGCACTTGTTCGCTTAAGTCTTGATTTTATATTTCTAGCACTTGTTCGCTTAAGTCTTGATTTTATATTTCTGGCACTTGGTAACTTAAGTCTTGATTTTATATTTCTAGCACTTGTAGTTAAACTTCATTTGGCAAACAAAGCTTCGTTTATCGAACTTGAATTACTTTTTTTTGCGATTCTTCCATTTCATAGTATTTCATTTCAGGATCTTCTGAATAAAGGTAATGAAATTCACGTTTAGTACAAAATCTAAATAAAGTAGTTAAATATAACTTTTATTTGCATTTTCGGTTGTTTTGTCGAGCGATTTCACATAAATTATAGCGCTATTTTTTTTTAATTTTCAACCTGAAAGGTGCTTCATGGGACACTTGTGTAAACGGCCAATTCGGAAATATTGATTAAACTATAACTTTTATAACGAGCCCCTAGATAAAAGTGCAGAGCTGTTTAAAAAGTCCTTCTTTAGTAGCAGAACTACTGCTGGCAATTCCTCGCAATTGAGGATGATGTTCTTCTGTGACGATCTTATCTGTGGATTCGAAAATGGTTGAAGAAACCACTATGGGAACAACAGATTCTGTTGCAGCTTAGACGCGTGTTTCTGAGTGGAACGAGTGGTCCTGGATTGTCGAACCGATTCGTGACAGGCTGTTTCTGCCGTTCCCGCTTTTTTTTGTCTCCTGTTGTAATCGTACTGTTTCAAGGTGCTGAGATCCTAGCGGCAGACTCCTCCTCCATGTTAGGTGGTCATGGATGATAGTTTCCCAAGAGTTGGTGTCAATGTTTCCCTTCGTCATATTGGTCCTGAGGTCATCCTTGAATCGCTTTTTTTGCCCTCCTCTTGAGTGTACACCATGACTAAGTTGAGTCTAGAATTGGATATCTGTACGACGTGTCCAGCCTAGCAAAGTTGATGTCAGATGGTCATCACCTCAATGATCGTGGTGTTCGCTTATAGAAGGAGGTTAATATTGATGCGTCTGTCTTCTGATTGTATTCGAAAAATCTTCCACAGGCAGCGTTGATGATACTTCTCCATCTTCTTAAGGTGTCTCCCGTACGTTGTCCACGTATAAGCTCCATAAAGTTAAGTGAGGATCATGACTGCTTCATAAGTCAAGAGCTTATTTTCGGATATGATGCTGCGATTTTCAAACACTCGTTTCCTCAGGTGACTGAAGCCTAGACTTGTACATATGAGGTGATGTTGGACTTCTTCGTCGATGTCATCTGTCCGTGAAAGATGACTTTCAAGGTATGAGAAATATTCAACGTTCTCCATAAATTGAAATTGCAGGAGCTGGGGACTGCTCTCTGAGAAATTATTAATGAAGAACCTTAGTTTTTTAGTGTTAAGCGCCAATCCAATTTTCTTTTATTCCTCGGTAAAAATATCGTCAGTTGCCTGAAGATCTGCTTCTGAGTGAGCACGCATTACAGCACCATCAATGTATTGGAGCTTGGCGACTGAAGTAGGGGTGGTCCTGGTCTGGATCTGAGTTGGCAGAGGTTAAATAATTTACCGTTTATTTGATATTTAGCTCCATTCCAACTGGGAGCTTGTTGGTGGTTAGATGTAGCATCGCTGTAAGGTATATCGAGAACAATGATGCAACCCTGCTTAATTCATATCTTAACTTCAGAGGTGTTTGTCTTTGATTTAGTGAAAATGTGTTGATTAACTTTTTCCAAGTACTTTCACAAAAGAAGACGTGTTTCGAAATAACATTGAATATGCATAGAAACACATTAAATTGTACATATTAACAAATAAAACTGTAGTCTTCATTTCTGTATTAAAAAGTCCGTGCTTTCTGAAATATTCATTAAAATACTTAGGTTATTTAAGTTCTCAGTAAATTTTTGTTTGTTCAATCCGGATATTCGCGCGCGCAAAGCTATTTGAGGGCTACTTGCGCAAGTCATACATAATTTTAAACTGATAGACTACAGGGAAGGTATTTAGTCAACACACTCACCGCAAATTTCTGGGCTACTCTTATCGAATAGAAGGAATTGACCGTCACTCTTATAACTCACTAATAGCTCCAGAATGTGGAGCAAGATTTTGCGGCAACAGGACGAGAACAATGAATTCTCAAATTCACAGTGGCATCCTAACCAGCAGGCCATGCCCGGATCTTTCAGTAAAAAATAAAATTTATTTATTTATTGTAAAGTAACTAACACTAGGTGGCATTAGCAAAATAAAAATTACCTGTAAAACGTTTGTTTAAAAAGATAAAACAAAGGAGGTGCTACGCCACTAGAGGCTTTTTCATAAGATCTGGGAAAAGTGTATAATTAAAAATAGTAATTATTAGAGGAAGAAGTATGTACAGGTAAAAATTTATAGTAGAAAACATTTATTTCTTCTTTACAAAACATGTGTATTCCGTAAAATATTGCTAAAGATATTATACTTGATTGAATCAACCAGTAAACATTTCTACAATGTAGTTGATAAAGCACCTTCAGTTCAGCAGTAAGTTTGAGGGCTTATAATGTTCAAAATCAGCTTTCGATACCCGCGGTGGGCAGAACGTAGATATCCCATTGCGTAGCTTTGTACATAACAGCAAAACAAACAAATAAATCTACGAAGTTTGCTAGTTGTGATATGTCATAAAAACGTCGTAAAACTTTCAAGTAACTTAACTAGTTGCTAGAATATGTATACCTAGTTCATAAACCAACAAGGTCCGGCATGGCCAGTTGGTTAGGGCGCTCGACTCGCAATCTGAGGGTCGCGGGTTCGAATCCTCATCCTACCTTTCAGCCGTGGGGGCGTTATAATGTGACGGTCAATCCCACTATTCGTTGGTAAAAGAGTAGCCCAAGAATTGGTTGATGGTGATGATGACTAGCTGCCTTCTCTCTCTAGCCTTACATTGCTAAATTAGGGACGGCAAACGCAGATAACCCTCGTGTAGCTTTGTGCGAAATTCAAAACAAATAAACCAACAAACGTCTTTAAAAAAGTCGTTTATAGACGACTTGTATAAATAAGTAATCAGTGTTTCGTATTTTTTATTTGACATTCATTAGAAGAGAGAGGTTTGTAAGTATACTTACACACTGAGGCATTTCATGAGTGTCCGAGTTCCGATGGTGATAGTTAAGAACGACCACGGTCATCACTACAGAAAAAGCTACCATAATCATCGTACAAGCAAAGTATGTCCCTGGTTTCAAGAAGGAAAAAAGACCAAACAACTTTTTTAAGATTTAAAATAAATTATACATCAGATATGGCCATATCTGATGTATAATTTATTTTAAATCTTAAAAAAGTTGTTTGGTCTTTTTTTTCTTGAAACCAGGGACATACTTTGCTTGCCATATCTGATGTATAATTTATTTTAAATCTTAAAAAAGTTGTTTGTTTTTTTATTGAAACCAGGGACATACTTTGCTTGCCATATCTGATGTATAATTTATTTTAAATCTTAAAAAAGTTGTTTGGTCTTTTTTTCTTGAAACCAGGGACATACTTTGCTTGTTAATAAAGTAGTTGGAGTCTCTTTAAATTAGATTTTGTATATTTCCTAAGTCATGTTTTCGTGTCAAGAAACAGATTTAAAGTTTAAAAAATATTCTTGTTTCGCCACATTATAGGTGTCGCTGAAGAATCTTTCAGGTATATTATTGGATGAAAAAATCAACATTGGTTTTCTATCAAAACATTTCTTGAAACTACTATTGCGTAACTATAGTGTACACACTACAATGTACTTCAAACGCCGAGATAACATGTGGTTAATGCAATAGGGTTCGAATCTAAAACCTCTAACCAACACAAACATCATTTTTAGTATAAAATGAAATAAGGACATTAGACATACGTCTTTCACGTTATCAAACAAGCTTAGGGCTTGGCCTAGCAAGAGTGATCTGTTTCTCAATTCTATTAATACTTGAATGCGAATGTAACGCTTTTCTTCACGTTTATTCTCGTCGTTTGCATTAGCCTAATCTATTAGACGAAAATCACTTCTTTCAGGCCTAAACTAGTATGTTAAATTTAGGCACAAATATAATGTCCTCAATATTACTTTTCCATAACGTTTGTAGTATATTGAATAATATTATTTCTATTTCAAAGATTTGATTAGACATAATGCTTTGAAGTTTTTTCTAAATCAGAAAAAAATTAGAAGTTGTCAGTAACAAAATTATTAATTTCGTTTTGAGTTTACTTAGTTAAAACCTGTGTACTTGAAAATGATTGCACCATCGATCGAAACGTCGTATTTGTTCTACAAAATAATCTTCCTTACTGTAAAAGTTATAACTTATAATATAATAAAATTATTGTTCCAAATAAGAAACTCCCATAAGCGTTTGTGCTGATTATTTCCAGATTTACTCTTCCATTAGAAAGGACCTCATTAGATTAAGAAAACAACCTACCAATGATCGATACCGCGTCAGATGTTGGTGGAAGAGTTTGAGCCAATTGCAACATGAACACCGTTAAAGAAAGCAGAATGGTGACACCTAAAAAAAGTTTCAAAACTTACATTATCTGTATATGAGAAATAGCTCGTGTCAAATACACTAGTATGAAATTAAATGCACAAAAAAAAAACAACAAAAAAGTAACTGAAACCCAAAAGCCATGCACTCAAGTATATTTAAAATACATAATAGAATATGGTGGTTTTGATTTTTTTTATACTTCAACCATTCGAAGAATCGCATCGGTTTGTCTTTCCATACACATTCTAACTATATCGAATTATCGGTTTGCAATTAATTTACACTTCTTTTTTAATAACTGTAAATGGAATGCAATCGTCAGGTGACAAACTACTGAGCACGGAACTTTAAGTGATATTGCCTTCTTTGCCGGACAACAGCTGTTAACTTTGAAAGCAACATCAATTTGCGACTCTTGAACAAGCAAAATCTCTTTCCGTAAAGTTAATTATTTTGTCATCTGCACGAAAGAAGGACAACTGATCGATCGTTGAATATTTTTATTTTAAACCAAAAAACAGTTTATCATTAATGGCTACATGGATTGTAGGTTTAAAAAAGGTTTGGAATTTGTAAGTTTCTTCTCAGAAATAAATAAAAGAACAATTCGATTGGAATTAAATTTAAACAATTAAATATAGAGCAACGCCGTTAGATGCATGAAAATATTTTTTTTTTTTAGTTTTAGTGTTCTTTCTTTCTAAGTTTTCTTTACTCTGTTTTATATAGGATTGTTGTATTTAATCAATATATGTAGCGAATAAGATCTAATTTTGAGACTATAATGTGTAACATTAGTATTATTTGACAGGTACTGTTCAATTCATTTCCATATTTAATCATTTAGAGTGCAACCCAATGAAAGCTATTATACTCTGAGATGGACTTCAAAATACGCTTAAATCACAGGTACCTTATTCCTTTAAGAATACATTGGTTTAAATATAAAAAAAAACGTCGGGGGCCTAAAGGAGTAAAAACATTTTATAAATTTGTTTGTTCATAAGCAGAAAGCTATGTAATTGTCTATCTATGCTCTACCCACCGTAGGTATCGAAACCAGATTTGTTTTTAGTATTATAAGTCCCATACTTACCGCTGAGCCACGGGGGGGGGGAGGGCATTTTAGCAAGAAAGATGTTTGAGTGCCTTTTAATACTGAAACATTTAGCGTGATGAATATACTTACAATCAGCAAAAGGTCTGAGCTGACGAAGATACCAATTAATATCAAAGTATCTAATCTGATTAATCAGTTAATAACAACATATATGACCTGATGAAACTTCAGTTATTCTCCAGATGTTTGGTCTAAGGACCATGAGACAAGGTCAAAGCGATTTATCTGATGGAAGTACTATATCAGACCCAAATATGTGAACGAAAGGATCAGTTAATAACGAAACGTATGGTTTGATAACCGTGCTAGTCAAGGTTGAATGTTGATCTGATGAAGATACCAAAAACAAAACGGCCAATCGCAGTCAATAAATAGTTATCGATGAACCATCTGGCCTGTTGAAGAGAATAACAAATTCTCTGACACGAACATCTAACATTTTCGTTTCCAAGAGGTTTTTTAGAAATAGTTTACTACTAATATCAAGGACTGAAATCAATCTATCTATAATGTTGTCTCTTCAGTAAATAGTAAGAGACAAAGAGGAACAGTAGGTTTGTTAAAAAACAACATTAGCTGGCGTTTTAACAGGGTATGAAAAACTACACCCGCCAAAAGTAAAATAATGCAGCAGTAACCAAGGATTTGCTCCTGTTTTATTGGGCTTGAATTAGAGACCATCAAAGAATAAGGTATGATATTTATAGGTGCTCATACTTCAGTGTTTACAGATATACATATGAACACAGACACGATTGAAACAGTTCGTACTTGAAAAAAACCGACAGTAAGTGACAAAATTCTAGCTCTACGAACCCACCGTATTGTACTAGCGCCCTGCGACAAAATGGACTTTTTGAAGCATGCAAACGTAACTTTATGTGCTTATTATTATCATTATTATTGAGTTCGACGATATCCTTTATCTATTTTTCAACGTTGTTTCAAAATACGTTTTATTTTGTTGAAACTGTCTTTAGTCGTACGACGTATATTGGGATTACTAGCATTAAAGCAGTAAGAATAAAACTTATGAAGTTTAATATAAACTTTAGTTTTCTACTGAATATTCTGTATCAACAAAAGTTTAAGGAAGTAAAGGAAAAATCTGCACTCAAGTGGAACTGAAAGTTAAATATTTATTTAGTAACGATCCTTGCTCATCCCTTAGAACAGTCTTCAGGCCATACCCTATTTAAGAACAATCCAACTATTTGCATCAGATATATTAAGTCACGTGACCACATGATAAAAAAGACAGACGGATTACTAAGTTGCTGTTCGAATTTAGAGCGCTGGATCTGTTTTACAATATAAATAGTATGGTTAAAAGCATTCTTAAGGCCAACTGGAATAGATATTTAATATATGCTTTTTTCTTAAGGATGTTATAACAGCATCATGAAATAAAATAAAAATTATTTTCTTGCGTTATATTGTAAATAAAGGTTTACTTTAGAAGTCTTCACTTGTTTTTTCTATACATAATTTGAGAAAAGAAACAGTGTTTTAATGTTCACATGTTTTAATTTGTTTGTTATTCAGTTCACGAGGAAGAAGTTGTCACACCATAACTTTTTTCAGAACTAGACTCTCCAAATGACATTATGCTATGGAGTTTTTATAAAATCTCATGATTTTTGAAAGGTAGACTCTTCCAAATGATATTACATTATGAAGTTCTTATGAAAGCTCACGCTTTCTGAGAGCTAGGCTTTCCAAATCAGTATTATGTTATAAAATCTCACGCTCTCTTAGAGCTAAATTCTCGAAATGATATTATGTTATGAAGTTTTTATAAAAGCTCACGCTCTCTGTGAGCTAGATTCTCGAAATGATATTATGTTATGAAGTGTTTATATAAAAGCTCACGCTCTCTGTAAGCTGGATTCTCGAAATGATATTATGTTATGAAGTGTTTATGAAAGTTCACGCTTTCTGAGAACTATGCTCTACAAATGACTTTATGTTATAAAATATCATGCTTTCTGAGAGCTAGACTCTTCAAATGATGTTATGTTAAGTTTTTATGAAAGCTCATGCATGGTTATGTTTAATGTTTTTAAAGATTTTTATATTAAAAAAAAAAACACAAAATATTTCATTGAGTTTTCTTCATAGGTTGCCGTATAATTGGCTCCAACCAGTACATTACCAATGATACTTACATTAACAAATTATATTTGGCAAACACTTTAATACAGCTTCCCTACCTAGAATAACATTTTTTACTATTTTATATTAGTAACATACAGTTGATGTATGAATTTTCACGAGTAGATGTATTCGCGTCATACAAGGCATTTATTATTTTGACCTCATGGGGATGGTGGGACGGTGGGTCCTTCGCCATGCAGATTTCCTGATTACTCAGGAAAACAATCGGGATATTTTTTTAAGGAGAGGGCTCAATTTCTATCTACTTGTAGTTTTAAAATATATTTATAATAGAATACGAGAACATTGTTCTATTTTTACCCCATTTGTTAAAGTTATTCATAAAGTTACTTCAATTTATTTATTGTATTTTGCTACACAAGAAAAGTTAGTTTAGATGCATAGACAAATAACATATATCCATGGAAAATTAGACGCATAATAATAATATGATATATATATATATAAATTCTAGAATAAGAGTTGTATTTTATTAAACCATTTCTATGGATATAATATGATACCAAACATATCAGCGGCCCGGCATGACCAGGTGGTTAGGGCGCTTGACTCACAAGCTGAGAGTCGCGGGTTTGAATCCCCACCCCACCAAAAAATGCTTGCACTTTTAGCCGTGGGGGCGTTATAATGTGTCGGTCAATCTCCCTATTCGTTGGTTAAATAGTAACCCAAGAGTTGGCGGTGGGTGGTAATGACTAGGCTTCCTTCCCTCTAGTCTTTCACGACTAAATTAGGGGCAGATAACCCTTGTGTAGCTTTGCGCGAAATTCAAACCAAACATGTCGGAGAGCCACTGTATTTTTGACAAGAAAAGGACATGATATTTCTTCTGTTAAAATAATATTGGACTGTTATCATACAAATACACAATATGTTACTAAAAATAAATAAAAATTACTTGAGCTCTGAGGTATAGTAATATGCATAACAAGAAGTCTGCACTTACACGCGTAGATTAGGTTTGTGCGCCAAACAAAGAGCTCGAATCTTGGACCTTTAGGTAAGCAACCCGGTACGCCCGATTCGACTTATCTTAGCTGATTTTATAATACTAAGTCGTCCTTACTTATGCACAGCGAATAATTTCTAAATACAAGCAGCTCAGAAAAACCTCATTGACATGAATATATATTAATGATATATATATGTAAGTTAACGTAAGATAACGCAAACAGCTATTTTAAGATCTAAGGGTTTTATTTCAAAATTTTCATGCATAGCTATCAAAAGGCTATCTACGCATAGCTGCTCATAATTTTGAACTGATAGAGTAGGGGGAAGGCAATTATCCAGCAGCACCTACAACCAACTCTTAGGCCACTTCTTTCTGGCCAAAAAGACGTATTTGAACATTACTATTGTAACCTACCCAAGGTCCTAAACGCGGAGTGTGTTTTTGAGGCAACTGGGCGCGAATCATCGGAATCGCAGACCCGAACATGCTAATCAATAGGCTACGCCCGTTCCTCCATCAAAAGGAAAGAGAGATAATTTAACAGTATCTGTTTACTTTGGTTGATTTTTCTTTTATTTAGACAACTAGGCCATGCGTATGAAAGGTCATCGGAGATGTAACACTTTGATCCAAAGCGTAATCGAGATTTCGACTATACGTTGAATTAATACATTATGGCTCAGTGATCAGTAACGAATAGAGTCATACGGTAGTGACTCAGTTCAAAGTGTAGTCAAACTTCCACAACCCCTTTGAGTCATTACGTTGTGACCCTGTTGGTTGCCGATCTACATGTAGATTAAATGCACAGTCAAGATTTTTAGTTGTATCACATGATTGTAAACTACGTTATGGTTGGCAAATTTGACTACACGTTGGATCCGTACCTAATGGCTTGTCACACACACACACCCGGTCAAACACCTAAAGGAAAGAGCTTATATGTTTGTAGTTAAGCACAAAGCTACACAATAGGCTATCTGTGCTATGCCCGCCACGGATATCGAAACCCCAGACTTACCGCTGAGCCACTGGAGGGCTCCATATGATAGAGAGCGAACTCAACAGTATCTCTTTACCTTGGTCGATTTTTTAAAACCTATGCAACTAGGCCAAACAACAAAAGCAAACGTTACATAGAAAAAAACAGAGAAATAAGAGTAGAAAACTACAACCTGAGAACAGTAATATTCACTCCCTCATAATGAAGAAAGCTGCAAAAACGCACAACGTTTATCAGATTTATTCTCTACTTGCAAAGAACTTAAAAATTACGACATAGGTAATAAAACTGTAATTTATCATCTAAAACTAATTGTGGGAAGGTTGATACTTTTAATGAAAAAATAAAGTAAAAAAAATGTTTGATTTGAATTTCGCGCAAAGCTACACGAGGGCCATCTGCGCTAGCCGTGCCTGATTTAGCAGTGAAACACAAGAAGGCTACTCTTTTAACAACGAATAGTGAGATTGACCGTTACATTATAACGCCCCAACGGCTAAAAAGGCGAGCATGTTTAGTGGGATGGGGAATCGAACCCGTATGTATCATATATTAATAAAACGCATTTTTCCTATAACTATGTTTGAGACTTCTATAAAAACGTCTGTAATATTATTGTTTTTAAATTTAAGTAATACTACGTATCAAATATTTAAAACAATTAGTAAATAATGCTGTTGAAACCAATATGTTTAAACCTCATAACTGAAACGTCTGCATTAAAAATAAAACATTTCAGTTTATTACAAAATCTGCATTATCCGAGTCACTAAAAATTATATGTTTTTATGTAGGTTAAGGAAACCTTCATATTCGAAATGAAGATTCTCGGTGATTTATTAAAGACACCTATATCAACAAAACTACTGTTTAATTATCAAAAACACCTATATCAACAGAACTACTGTTTGATTATCAAAAACACCTATATCAACAAAACTACTGTTTAATTATCAAAAACACCTATATCAACAAAACTACTGTTTAATTATCAAAAACACCTATATCAACAAAACTATTCTTTAATTATCAAAAACACCGATACCAAGAGAACTACTGCTTAATTATCAAAAAACACCAATATCAACAGAACTACTGTTTAATTATCAAAAACACCAATATCAACAGAACTACTGATAGGTGTTTTTGATAATTAAACAGTAGTTTTGTTGATATAAATGTTTTTGATAATCAAACAGTAGTTCTGTTGATATAGGTATTTTTGATAATCAAACAGCAGTTCTGTTGATATCGGTGTTTTTGATAATTTAACAGTAGTTCCCTTGATATAGGTGTTTTTGATAATAAAACAGTAGTTCTGTTGATATAGATGTTCTTGATGATTAAAATCAACAAAACTATTGTTTAATTATCAAAAACACCTATACCAAGAGAACTACTGTTAAATTATCAAAAACACCTATATCAACAGAACTACTGTTTAATTATCAAAAACACCTATATCAACAGAACTACTGTTTAATTATCAAAAACATTTATATCAACAGAACTACTGTTTGATTATCAAAAACACCTATATCAACAGAACTACTGTTTAATTATCAAAGACACCTATATCAACAGAACTACTGTTTGATTATCAAAAACACCTATATCAACAGAACTACTGTTTAATTATCAAAAACACCTATATCAACAGAACTACTGTTTGATTATCAAAAACACTTATACCAACAAAACTTCTGTTTGATTATCAAAAACATCTATATTAACAAAACTACTGTTTAATTATCAAAAACACCAATATCAACAGAACTACTGTTTAATCACAAAACATTTATATCAACAGAATTACTGTTTTATTATCAAAAACACCTATATCAAGAGAACTATTGTTTAATTATCAAAAACACCTATATCAACAGAGGGTTATTCACACTTTATGAGGGAGATTTGCAATAAGTATGATATTGCAGGGGCATGTTGCCGTAGTTGCGATCTGTGGTGACACGGATGCACCAATGCATTTGATTCACGTCAGCTTCCCGAACAATGGAGATTGCAATGCCACTTTGCGGAGATTTATGACCATAAATACACATGACAGCCATTTCCATGGAACTCTATCTCCATAAGATGTTTTTTAAATAACACAGAGCCACAGGGACACTTTTTACCTTTCAGTGTTCTCCACTGAATTGAAAAAAACTCGCACAACTGAACTTTTAAGATAGCAACTAGCTCCAAAAATCACACACCAAGTCGTTTCGGAGCAATGTTCCACCCGCAAAATTAGATTGTGATTGGGATATCCCTTGGTACTGTTAAAAAGGTAGTGGAAGTTTTAATTTTGTATAATTTCTAGGAATAATAAGTTTACAAGTACTTACTTTCAATATGCAACTCAAAAGAAAACCATTTACATCTTTTGTAGTCACATTCACCTGAATTTTGAAACTTACTTAGAATATATAAATTCAAAATTCTATTATAAATTAGTACATCAGAGTTCGAGAATAGTCACAGAAGAGTACTTTCAAACATGAATCATACTAACAATGCAATTTTGATACAAGCTAGTTAATGCATTGAAAACTCAAAGTGATTTCATTGCAATAACTGATCAGTTGGGAAACTGATGCCAACAATATATGTGGCTGTAAGTAATATGTTTCCTTCATTTGAACTTGAATTTTATAATGTAAATACAGACAATAGATATCTACTTATGTAAATTTGACGATTCAATCGACGTTGTTCTCAAATATGTTTTTATACAAAAAGGTCATACTAAGTTCTAAAACTTAACATGTGCTTAGTTTGGAATACAGTATAACATGCATTAAACGCTTCTACTTTTGCTATAAATTTATTTAACCGAGTTAAATTTATTTAACTGTACATTTGAAGCTAAAAAAACGTCCCTTACCAATAGCCACTATGAAAAAAAAATCACGAGCTTGTCAAGACATGTAAATGCTATTGTTATCTTTCTAAGTCAGATATATGTTTATTTTTGCACCATACAGCAATGGTTTTCTTACAGTAGTCTTAGCAATAGTACTTAATCGGTTTAGTAGGCTGATGAATTGATCAGTTACCTGTTAGAATCAAGTGTACTGTTAACACATTGACAGCTTAAGTGAAAAAAGCCGTGTGCAAAATTTCAAACTCATTGTTGATCGCGAGGAGCTGTTATCTAAAATGTGACTTTTGTGTTTAGACTCTTGCAAATAAACGTCATATTTAATGAAAAATTGGCGAAGCAAAATTAATTAAAATTGCCAGGTTAAAGCGTAACCCAAGCATTTCTCTTTCTTAAAGCTTTTTTTAAAACACTTTACATATTTTTAAATATTTGAAAAAATGTCTTAGCCGCATTTTTCTTGTACTTACTTTAACAAACACAACTAATAAAATCTAAAATCTAAAATTATGATTTCTCAAATATCATTATACAATATTTGAATTATATCCAACAGAATCTCAGATATAAAGTTATACAGTGCAGACAGCCCTCTAGTAACTGTACGGAAATTAAAAAAATAAACAAATAAAGTTACAATTTTGCGAAAATTACAGTTGAAGTCCAGAAAATATGTTCTAGTTAACGTAAATAAAGTAATGACATACATATCTATCCAGATTAATGATCTTATAGGTTATCTATAGCTTCTGATGAAGCTGTAAGAGCGAATTATTGATCCGATGAAGATACGTTCTCGAGATATAGGTCGTTATTTTATTTACATTAATAGAAATATTCAGCAATATACTCCGGTTTGTGTTAAACAAAGCTAAGAATAATACGTTCTTGTTAACTTGTACATTTAAGTTGATGAACAGGAACCTAGGTTAAAAGAACGAAACTTGATTATTCGAATCTTACGAATTGCATTATCAGAGAATGTAAAGAAATGCATGGGAAAAAATAATATATTAATGTAAGTCTTTGAATAATAATTTACAATATAACAAAATATACAAATATACAAAATCTGTAAACTTATTTTTGGCCCCCCAGTGGTACAGCGGTATGTCTGCGAACTTACAACGCTAGAATCCGGGTTTCGATACACGTGGTGGGCAGAACACAGATAGCTTATTATGTAGCTTTTGTGCTTACTTACAAACAAGCAAATTTATTTTTGACTATTGCTCAACAGTTCGCCTTAGAAGTGTTAATTATTTGCATATTCTGGAACTTACGGCTCAGCGAGGATTTTTTTTTTGTAGTTGTTTTGTTTCAGAAATTCGCTATCTGCACATAGCATTCCCGAAAGTTGAACTGACAGGCTAGAGGGAGGGCAACTAGTCAACATCACTCATCACCAACTTTGGTCGAATTGTTGGATTTGATTGTCACTCTTATAGCATATCCATGACCCAAAAATTCATGAACTAATTTAACCTTGCTGTTTTCAAGATTTTCTTACACATGCATGTTGTTTTAGCCACATGGAAGTTATCCTTCAAAGTACTTCCAAAACATCAAGTATTTTATTTACAAGTAAACAGTTCATTATTCAAAGTGCTTCCAAAACATCAAGTATTTTATTTACCAGTAAACAGTTCATTATATTTTGTGTTTTTCTTTGTCATTTTGCAATAGTTCATTAATTTAGAATAATTCTCACCTTACAGGCCCTTGAAGAACTATTTACACCAGAAAGACACCACAAAAATAAATGAGTAAATAAAATTAAGTTAGAGCGTCGCCAGCATGTCGAACTTTGGATCTTCAGGTATATGTGCTCCTTATTATGGGGCTGTGGGTGCATTTATAAGAGTTACGGCCAAATCCCACAATCTAATAACACTAGAGTAGTCCAAGAGTTTATTGTGGGTGCTACTACCTATCTGCCCCCTTCTTGCTCTTGTAGTGTGTTGAATTAGGTAACAGTTGATTTACTAAACAGTTGTTTCCCATCAACATAAACAATAACAATTAAACAAACTGAATGTCATCTACAAATCTTGATGCATTATGAAAAGGGCATTTATTTTTGTATTAAAATAATTGATTAGTATGGCATTTTCTTTTGGAAATAAAATAATTGATTAATATATCTGTTGAATCTAAAAACTACACAGATCAATTATTTTGCAGATTAAAATAACTTATTTTGTTTTCTATTTCTGCATATTATAAGAACTTTCGAATTTTGTTTTCGGTTTAATATAATCCGATAGATATAATATGTCTTTCTTTGACAAAACAAAACATGAGATTTCTATTTGTATATATAAAAACATTGTAATAAGGTTTATCAAGCTCCACTTCCAATACAATTATGGCGCAAGCCCATTGAAATTATTGAACAAATAAGAACTTTTTTAACGCCTCCGTTTATCAACGCTTAGCATTTATATAAGTAACGGTCATTGCCCCAAAACGAACCACAAGAAGCACCTTAAAACAGTTTACGTGGTGCCTTAAGTAAACAGTTTTTTTTTAGCTTTGCACCAGTTCCTTTAAACTTACCAAGTGTGAGCTTTTCTCCAGAATCCGGAGGAAGAGTGAAACCAAGTAATGCCATGGATGATATTAAAACACATGGAATTATTAGGTTGAATCCGTAATACAGTGTTCTTCTTCTAATGTGTAGAGTGAAAGTGATGTCTACATAGGGCTCTGGACAACACGTGTAATAGATCACGTTTCGTCTTCCCGTGAAACCTGTAAGAAACAAGTGTTTTCAGTATATAACAGACGGTACCTACATGGGTTCAATAAATCCTTGTGTATACATATTATAGCAGTCAATCAAACAATCTTTTCTGTTCTCTCCACGAAGTTATTTTAAGAGTGGACCGAAATGGAGGATTTTAAAAAGTTGTTCTTGTTTTAAACTGCATCTTACGAACAAAAAATATTTGTATTTAATTTCATAAAATTTTTACAAAACACTCTTGCATCTGTGTGGTCGAAACAAACAAATCATGTCTATCTACGTATCCATCTGCATAGAATTTTCTAATATATATAAATGTTATATGTTTATTTAGATTACCATGCATTTTATTCATATTCTACTACAAAGTTATTGCTAATTTGTATTACCTTTAGCGTTGAATGTACCGATAATTTTTTGGGATGGGCTATTTTTCTAAACGTTTCTTAAGAACAACTTGATTAAAAAGTGGGACACGGCGAGATCTAGTTCTAAGCGGGCCCCCAATTTGAATCCGATGATTCGTGGTTCGCGACCCACAGTCGCATAATCCCAATCTGGACTTTGGGGCCATGGGTGCATTATGAGACTGAAAGTCGAATCCCACTATTCAATCAGGCAAGAATAACGCAAGAGTTGGCTGTGAGTACTGTTGACTAGCTGCCTTTATCATTTAAAAATCAGGGACAGCTAAAAGCAGGTAACTCTTGCGTATTTTTGAGAAAATTATAAAAGAAATAAACTGAAAAAAGTGGAACAGTGTATTGATATAACTTATTTGTCACTACTACACTACCAAAGAAAAAATATATAATCGCTTATTATACCTGTCTGTCTGTATGCCATGACCATTGCCAAAATAGTTTCCAAATGAATTATTATGATATTTTATTAAAACTCAAGTTTCCAATTACATTCATAAATATCATTATAAATAATAATAATATTACAGATATTCAGGTTCGGAAAATTCTAGACAGAATTTTAGAGGAGGGGTGAGGGAATAAACATCTCCCACATTTACAGTGACAATTGGAAAATCCAATTTTACTCATGCTTTGCTTTAATTTTCTGGTTCCAAATCAAAAACGTGAACAGTAATGTTTTCAGTGGGACAGACGAACTGAAAATATTAGAATATAAGCTGATGTCAATGCTTTTGGACAACTTGTTACAGATTATCATTGTATTAGATTATGTTTCGTTGTGAGAGACTGCGATTAGTTTAACAAACAATCATAAACACGTGTCTATAGAAAGACCCTTTTTCTATAAGTTGCCAATTTGCAATTATTAACTTTCTATCCTGAAGCACAATTTTATTTTAAATATAATAGGTTTAGAGTAGGCGTTAGGTATTTTCGACATGGACAGCACCATATGCGACACATGGGGTAAACATCCTTAATTTAGAACTGCTCATCGAGAGAAGGGAATCAATCAGAAGCTCCCAAAGCCTACACAGCTACGCTTAAATGAATAGTGAGGATGTCTGTTACTTTTATAACGCGCCAACAGCTAAAAGTGTGGATCGTGTATAATGGCATATTACGGGCTCGAATTTTGGATCCTCCGATATGTAGCCTTGCATCCCAATCACTAGGCCGTAACCAGCAAGTGGGTTTAGGGAGTGACCTTCAAATCTAAAATATTGATAAAAAAATATTATCTTGAATGCATGCGACAGTCTTTAATTTTTGAATTAGGTTCCATGTAAAACACACGTTTCCCTTGATCTTGTGAAAATCCCAAGTGCACTGATATAACATCTGGTTAATAACCGCAAGTAACTGGAGAACTGACCAGGAAATAAAGAAACGAATCACAGAGTTAAAAATAATTCTAAAGAAAGAGATCGAATACAGTGCGTAACAAAGTATAAAAACTCGAATTCGATGACGAAGAACCCAACTTTGAGACTAATAATGGCTGGAGGCGGCTTGAATGGGTAATGAAGAAAAACTTTAATATAAGTTTATCATAACAGCAAATGTACAACGTTTCGACAAGGTTTTGCCATCATCAGCTGTTATGTTAAACTTATATTAAAGTTTTTCTTCATTACCCATTCAAGCCGTCTCCAGCCATTAAAAGTATAAAAACATATTTATTTCAAAAACCTACCAAAGAAAAATTTCCACAGATTGAATAGGTTGTGCTGACACTTGAGACAGGAAGATATTTTGTAGTTATTCTTTTTTTTTCCAGACTGAGAAAACATAGCATTATATACAAGATGCTATAATTTCACCCCTCTTAGGGAGAGTTTGTTTGTTTGTTTGTTTTTGAATTTCGCGCAAAGCTACACGAGGGCTATCTGCGCGAGCCGTGTAAGACTAGAGGGAGGGCAGCTAGTCATCACCACCCACCGCCAACCCTTGGGCTATTCTTTTACCAACGAATAGTGGGATTGACCGTCACATTATAACACCCCCACGGCTGAAAGGGCAAGCATGTTTGGTGTGACGGGGACTCGAACCCGCGACCCTCAGATTGCGAGTCGCTTAGGGAGAGACATTATCCATGTCAGTGATGGTCATTCCCATCGAAAAATGAGAGAAGATATATATATTCATATATCACCTGACCAGCCAGTGGAAAAGTTTATTGTCCACGTTTTGTACAATGTGTTCTGTCAAAACTATACATATGACTAGAAATATGTGTATGTGCGAAAATGTTTGTAAATTCTATGTAAACATGAAAGTCTCACCTGACTAGCTAAAGAAACCAGGATGTACTAAATATGCGTTTGCTTACTTTAGATAATCGTGCAAAGCTATGCAAGGAATATCTGCGCTAGTCGTACATAATTTTGAGCTGAAAAACTAAAGGGAAAGCAGCTAGGGAACAACACCCATAGTCAACTCTTGGGCTACTATAATAGAATATGGAAATTTGACTCTCACTCTTATTACGCACCAATAATACCAAAGTTAGGAGCGGCAAAAGGACGAATCATGAATCCTCGGATTCACACTCCGACACCTTAAACACTAAGCCATGTCCTTCCTCATTTTAACTTTAATATCTATTAACTAAAATAAGTTAAAAGAGCAACAACTAAATGAATTAAAGATAATGCGGTTGTGAGTTTCTGTAACTGACCTAATAGAATCCACTCTCCATTATCAATATAGGTAGACATGTCTGCCTCTTCGCTAGGAAGTCGAAGGTCCAGAGCTTGTCCATCATAAGTCCAGGACCCAAATTTCATTATGCATTTCTGATCATCAAACGGAAACCACTTAATATCAATCTTACACGTGCTTTTGAAAATCCCTGGAGGGATATAGGTGCAGGTTCCATTGTGTTGCACAACCACGTTGGTTGGGAATTGTACTGTCGATTCTTTCGTCAGCACTGAAACCATAGGAAGATTCGTTTCTAGACTGAATTACTGATGTGATAACAGCGAGCATTGAAATTAAATAAATTACGTACGCCATCTTTAGGCAATGACTTACCATCAACATAAATAAACAGTAAATAATTTTCATGGCTCGATTTAGGATATTTTGATATAAAGTTGTGTTTAAGAATATAATGACAATGCTACCACTTTATTAAAAGTAGGTGTATTATTAATATAACACAATATTAGACAATTTGAAAAACAAAAACTATAAAAAGCAAAACCTTCCTATGGATCAAATGGTTGATTCGCGAAAAAGTACAGAAATAACTCCAATAGAGAACACAATACCTTTACGTTATGCAAATTCAATCTTTAAAATCTTACTATAGTTGCAATAGAAGTTTATCACTTCATTTATTTAAAGTGTGGTTTAAAAAGTTTCCAATGTTAAAGAAAGCGGTAAAGATTTTAGATCAAAGAACAGTTACAATGGATGGCAAGAAAGCGACAACAAAACAGAAACTGATAAACAATCAGAGAAAACGTATATTTAACGTTATTTCTTTCTCTAATGCAATAAGAACAATCACATTCTTTGTTAAAATTTCATTTGTTATCATCTGAAGAAATAACTCAAGTACCAGTTTTTTGTTTTTTCTTTCAAATAACACGATATAAATTAAGTGAAAATATTATGTCATTTCATTCATTGATAATATTTTCTTATCAACCATATAGAAATATATGAAGTATCCCAGTTCTCTTTTCATGGTACAAAACAATTATAATTATTAGTGAACTAATTTTCGTAGATGGCTTAGTCTATAAAAGAAGAACGTGTACAAATAAAAGATGAACAGTGCTAATTAAAATTGAAAGACAATTATGAAAGCAGAAAAATTAATTTCACAGCACCAGATGTCTAAGAGCTAAAATTGGACTAATTTATGATTTTTTTTTGTTCAAAATGCAGAAATGAACATGTAAAAATATGCATTTTCTGAAAATTTATGAAAAGCTCGAGTGCCAAGTAGGTCGTAAACAGTACATAGAGAATGTCACGAATATAGTTCCACGAAATACTTTCTTTTCTAGTAAGTATAAATTCATCCATCTCTTCAATATCTCCCAGTAATTAGTTTTGCACTGTTATAATTTTGTGTTGACTTTATGGACAGTATTTTTTTTACGTATTTACTGTTCTTAGGTTTTAGCTGCTAAATTTGTTGAATAACTTGTTACCAAATGCTACATGGCTTCCTACACGAAATTTCCAAACGTTTAGTATCCATAACCGGTTTATAGCACTTAATTCCTGGCGTTTTTAAAAATATAATTTGGAAATTACTTATAACAGCTCGTTGATAAGATTAATATGTTGTTTTCGAACAAAAATATTGGATGCGTACAAAAGGGTGGATTATAATCACACAGTTTCCGTAAAATGGATCCAGAGAAAAACCAGAGCTCTTCAAATAATAAAATTGCAAGCGATTTTTTCATTGTTTTTATTCATTTAATGCCTTCTAAGCCCGTGGAATGGAGATTTTTATTGAAATTATGGAATCAGTAAAATCGAACTTTCTGAGATAAATTCTCAACTAGTTCTGACAATAACTTCGAAACGAAAATAATTATCTGAATCAAATAACAAATAAATTAATAAGTAAGGCTTTTGTATTGGCTAGAAACATGCTTTTTTTTCATACCCCTGTCACACGTTTATAGCATGATAACCTGTGTTGTTTGTACTGATTAGTTATGACTATATATCGCCATCGTTAGTACGTTTTATTCCATTTATTTCTCTGGTCTACAGATATTACTAATCTTGATTTATCACAAGAAGTGCTTGTAATAAAAAATACTACTACCAACTATAGAATGTTTGAACTTTCTAATAAGCGTTTCGTAGTTACGGGATTTTTGTTTTATAGGAAGAAAAAATAAAAACATAGGTGATTTATAGAAAAACAATCAATAAATGAGATGCAGAGAAATGCGCTTTTATATAGCAGTGCAAATATAGACAGAGAGAGATATGCATTTTACAGATATATCAACAAGCAAATCTTAATACATACATAAATAAAGGGGTGTGTAAAAGAAAATGGAATGCGACATTTGTTTTATTTTACGATTGATTTTTAAGAGTTCTAATACTAAGCATACTTTTTCCACCTCTTTGTTTGCTTATACGATTCTTGAATGCTACAATATGAAAGAATTCCTAACTGTTTTGGTAAAAAAAAGTATAAATGATATTAAATGCATTTTTGTTACCTGTTGTACATGAGAACATCCGGTTTCCATAGAAACTTCGGGTTCATCCTGATGTCTTTGATTCCTCCATACTGAGAGACATTCCATTGCAGATTTGAATCAACCCATTCCTAAGAAACAGATGCCTGGTTGCTACAGAGTTCTCAAGAATGTTTTGTTATGTGTTGCATCAAGCTCTTTTCTAAGCTTTTTTTACTAAAGACGTAATAAATTTGGGAAAAATTTAAAAGAACTTTCAAGAAAGTGTTATTATCATCGACGCCATTAACCACTGTAGAGTATATAGCATGTTGGGTTTTGTCTTTTTTATTTTGCTTTCTACACAATGGCTAGACAAATGTTAATAATCCAAACTTGCCACACGAGCTAGTTTTAACATGTTATAAAAAATGAAAAGTTGTGGTTTCAAATCAATTATTTCAAAAATGAACGATAACCCAGCAACAGACAAAGACGAGAAATGAACAACAGCTTTGTTTGGTGACTGAGCAACAGGTAAGGAAGATAACTCAAAAACAGATAGGATGATAAAATAAAAGTATTGTTTTAGCAAGCGGATTGTTCTGCTCAAAGTACGGAAATATGGTTTTGGAGATAAAAATGAACAACAAAAGTCTAGGTTTAGCGTTACCTGAGGAAATTAAGGTGTATGTCATCTCTTTATAAGTTGTCGTTTACTCTGTTCTATGTTGAGAAAAACCTTTAAAAGCATTTTAAGGTAAAAGAAGATTTTTTTTTTCTTTTTGTATTGGAAATTTGATGAGTATATGTTTCTTATGTGATACGCTGTAATGACATATACAAGAAGCTTTTATTTCATGCCTGTCTGTCACACGGTATTACAGGGGTTTACTGTTCTCATTGGATAGTCTCCGTCACTGACTTTTATGGGCACTTTACACTCTAAACACAAAAACAAAGAACGTTCGATTTGCTTATTAAAACTACGTTAAACCTTTGAATTTATCACTCTAAACAGTTTTCTTGCTTACAAACAAATAAAAAAATGTATTTTTCTTTTATGTAGAACACTTCACTGTAGCCAACAAGTATTTATGTATGCAGAAAAATTCATTATAGTAAATACACTTATCCAATTGACTGAAAATAAGAGAATCAATGGTTTAAAAAATATCTTTTCGCTCATTAATCTTAGACTTCACTTGGTGGGTATTATTGATTTCCTCGCCTATTAATATGTGAGTTTACTTGGAGACCAAAAGCAAACAACAAATGTCTGCGGATTTTCAACGCTAAAATCCGGGTTTCAATACCTGTGGTGGGCAGATCACAGATAGCCCATTGTGTATCTTTGTGTTTAATTACAAACCAAAGAACAACAAAACAAACCAATGAATGACTAATCCCTGAATGTAATAAGTTAAAAGTCACATGATGGGCTAATTTGTTTTTATTTGTTCTTGCGACGTGGATAGAATTACCACGTAGCTGTGTAGCGTCCATTTAGACTGTCAAAAATTTTCGTTGTAGCTGTTAATTCGCTCCTGTTGGAGATATTCTTCGCAATTGAAAAAAAACAAAAAAGGAAACACTTTTTTTAATGAAACGATCAACGAATACGTCCTGAAAAGTGAAGTTTTATGCTGTTTTTGGTTTGATTTAAACGACGTTACATATCATATTGGTTATATTAGACCTCAAATACTGGTTTGTTTTTATTTTTGTAACATTCCCTACCGCTGGTATTAGTATATTGCACCTCATTAAGTTATTACTGAGTTTTTTCCTGTTATAACATTAAGTGTAAAGTACTGACCAAATATAATCGGTGAAATCACTCATTTTCAAGGTAAAATACATAGAGGACCCTAGCAGTAATTAGTGAAAATAATTGCGATATTCATGTTAACTTTTTTATTTTTTGTGCATGAGGCTCATGTGTTAATATGGACCTTGAATCAACAAAGTCATGGACTTACAAGTAATTAGATGCAAAAATAGTGCAGAAAAACGTGCTTAAAAAAAGCTGATAGTTTGTTTGTTTGTTATGAATTTTGCGCAAAGCTACATGAGGACTATCTGCGCTAGCCGTCCCTAATTTAGCAGTGTAAGACTAGAGGAAAGGCAGCTAGTCAGCACCACCCACCGCCAACTCTTGGGCTACTCTTTTACCAACGAATAGTTGTATTGACCGTCAAATCATAACGCTCCCACGGCCGAAAGGACGAGCATGTTTGATGTGACGGGGATTCGAACCCGCTACCCACAAATTGTGAGTCGAGCGCCCTAACCACCTGGCCATACCAGGCCAAAGCCGATGGACTCTGTATCGATAACTCTAATGTTAAACAAAGATAAAATGATATTTAAGCTAAAACTGATCGTTTAAACAGCCCCTTGCGGGTGGCTCAGCGGTAAGCTTGATGTCTTATAATGACAAAATTCTGTGTTCAGTACCAGCGGTGGGCACAGTAAAGATAGCATGCGATGCAGCTTTGTGCTTAAAACAAGGAAATAATCACATTTTAAAAAATAGATATCAACCAAGGAATTCAAAATAGTTGAATAACGTTTGGATGAATTTCTTAAGAAATGTTCTCATGTTTTATCATATTAAAGAAAATAGTCCGAACCTTTTTTTTTCAAGAATAAGCTTTTAAGCTATCGTAATAATCAGAACTAATTAAAACGCGACTTGCGCACATCCATAACGGAAAAAAACCGCATTCCCTTTTATCACGTATCGACTACGTTCAGATGTTTGGTTTCATTTGGATTTCTCTAATAATTAATATCGATATCGACTTTCTTTACTACCAATTAATCTCACTTCCCATTAACTTTAATTATTCGTGTTAGATCCTTTATCATCTGTAAATGCCGATACAAAAAAGATTAAAAATCAACGAAGGATAGGATTTGATGAGTAGTGTTTGTAAATATTTATTAAATAGAATACTCTCTTGTTGCAATATTAAACGCCTAAAGATGGCGAACAATAGTTTCTTAATAATATTTTGAAAGGAATTCACAGTATTATAATGATCACGGATATAAAACCCTGATTTCCCTCTACCCTGTATTACTTATCTCGTCTATTGAACTAAGGTAGTGGTAGAAAACGAAGGAACGTTACCATCAGGCAACATTACCTATGGTTACTATTCTTTCCATTTGAGTCTCTTACTGGTTTCTTTTTCGCATGAGTAAGTGTAGAATCATGTCAGATGCAATACTCTACAATATATACACAGCGTGGCCACAAGTAAATAGACACCACCTTTTCAGAAAAAATGAAATTTTTCAGTCATATTCACAGGAATTGATA
>NW_013665744.1:284071-296428 GCF_000517525.1 Limulus polyphemus
TCGACGTATTTCGCAAAATTTATGTTGCCTATTTGCGCTAGCCGTCCCTAATTAAGCAGTCATAAACAAGAGGGAAAGCAGTTAGTCAACACCACCCACCGGCAACTCTTGGGCTGCTCTTCTACCAGCAAATAGTGGGATAGACCGTCACTTTGTAACGCCCCCACGGCTATAATGGCGAGTATGTTTGCTGACGGGGATCCGATCTCGCGACTCGAAGGTAGTGTGTCGGGCGCCCTAACTATTAGGCCATGCCAGGCCTTCAACAATTTCGAAGAACCGTTTTCACAAAGCAAAATATAGAAATGTCACTGACAATAGAAGCGAAACTTTAAATAAAAGAAAGCATTTCATAATACTTAAATAGGAGAAGAACCGATTATTATTTACTATTATTAACTATCGAAGTTCATATGACAAGTTTACTTAAGCTAACTCGTGTTTTGTGGGCAGAACTGTCTCGCCTTGTAGGTATTTTTACATAGTGGCATTAAAAATTAAGCATGTTGTACTATTTTTCGTGTATTGAAAAAGGCGCGAAACAAGTCACGTAGAAATACGTTTATTCAAGAGGGAACTCGAAGAACAAATACGTAAAAACTTTACTTTGCGATAACATAATACTAAGATGTAATTATTATAAACCAAAAGTTTAAATTCTGTTATGTTAGTTTATCTAAAGATATGAGTTCTGTATTTTATAGTTAATATGCTACGTGACTAGAATAAATACCATTTGATGAGTTAAGATAAAGATTAAAAGTTGTTTTGGTGGGATATAAAATGTTTATAAAAACGTAAAATTTGACCAGCAGAGGGTGCTTCATGTAATGATGTAATTGTTTGTTCAGTGCAAGGCATCACAGTGGGAATCAAACCCCAGACTTCAGAGTTTTAAGTCCGTAGACTTGCTACTGACCCAACGGGGTACTCACAATATGAAGGCAATGAATTGTAGTTCTTAGGTAAAGTTTCATACAGATAGCTTATGATATATAATAAAGTAAACTAGATAAAAAAAAAGGAAAATTAATCTTGAAAGAAAATATTTCCGGAAGAAGGAAGGGCATTACACAAAACATCTCTAGATGATTAATATCATAAATTGAAACCTATAGTCTATTTTTTATGACTTTTTATAGAGGAAAGAAGAGAGAATTATATTGTTTGTTTGTTTTTAATTATGCACAAAGCTACACAAGGGCTATCTGTGCTCTGCCCACCACGGGTATCGAAACCCGGTTTCTAGCGTTGTAAGTCCGCAGACATACCGCTGTGTCACTGGGGGGGGGCAGAGAATTATATATGCATTAGAAAAGAGAAAATCACGACAAAAGTTAATATTTTACACAAAATAGAAAGGACGCACCATTTGTTGTTTTTTTTATTTGAGCCAAGACTTTACTGTTTCAAGATCTTCTAAATGAGAATTCAGAGATAGTTTGGGTAGATTATATTCTGTTGTTTCCCAAGATCAGTTGTACTGTTAGGACAATAAATCAAGCCAGCTTCGCATAGGCATAAGTAGAGGCATGGGAATAGACCGTTGTGTGGTGACTTCACCAGTAGAACTATCGTCCTCCTCTCAGAACAAGTAGCACAGGATCCTTCCACCACCACGGTCCACTTAACCAACTTCCTGATATGACAAAGAGTACCTCTTAAGCTCCGATTGACGTTCGTCGTAGAATCGTTCCAGTCGCTTAGATATACCGCGGGAGCTCAACTAGATGCTATCTATACTCACTGAGAAGGAAACATTACAGTGTAATGCAGCCGGGAGAATAGAAGACTGAGTCAGAAACTCAAGAGACAGATATGGTAATCACACAAAGATTATAATCGTGAAACACACACACACACACAGAATTCTAATTACGTAAAGATTACAAACATAAAACACCAAAACGAAATGCAAAGAACAAATTCTAAACAAAGACGAAATACCTAAGCTTTCCAAATATTTATTGACAAACCTGAGAGAGATAAAAAAATACTTTTTTTCTAGATAGCCATCAACAAAACATTATATTAGTTTGTTATATGCAGCATCATATCTATAGATAATTATGATAAGTTTCTTGAGTCTTTAGTAAGAAATGTAAATATTACATAACGAACAAGAGACAGTTTGTTTGTTTTTTAATTCGGGCAAAGCTACACGAGGGCTATCAGCGCTAGCCGTCCCTAATTTAGCAGTGTAAGACTAGAGGGAAGGCAGCTAGTCATCACCACCCACCGCCAACTCTTTGGCTACTCTTTTACTAATGAATAGTGAGATTGACCGTCGCATTATAACGCCCCCACGGCTGAAAAGGCGAGCATGTTTGGTGTGACGGGGACTAGAGACAGTTAAAAGTTTCTTACGAAAATAAATTGGCATCACATTTGGCTGCAGATGTTTCTTTACATTGCTTTAGCTATTTCATAACGGATTTGAAACTAGAGATATGTAATTATGACACTTAATATTTACCTTTATTCTGCCATTAATCACTGCCACTATCAGCAAAAATTGTAAAATACTACTATTTTTTTTACACCATCTAGTGGTAACATGCTTAATGTTTCAAACTAGAAATCTCAGCTATGTCTATGTAATTCGATAAAAGATCTGGTTAGGCTATACTTGTTTTCACCACATAAATGATAAAACTTAATATAATAAAAACGTCCATAGTTGTAGGAAAGGAAAGTCGAATTCTGTACAGTAATAAATGCTTTATATGAATTAATAAAACATCTGTGATAAAAATCACAACAGACTGCAGATTTTTTACACTTTCGTCTTAAGTTGACTATTACAAATTTCAAATCAGAGTGTGTAAAGATAACTTTTCAGATTCATCTTTTGCCTGTCGCAAGTCACTGTCCAGGATGTCTTACATTCAATACTAGAGCCCTCATCTAGGATGGACTTTGGCAGCCAGAAGTTTACCTAAGAAGTTCTATATAACTTTAAATTACAGTTTTGGACACCGATAACTGGCGAAGCATTGCTACAGAATCGGAAATACTCAGCAGAACAGTGACATAAAAATACTATGTTAAGAAAAACTATTGCAAATAAATATTGTCAGAGCATCAAGTATTATGTAGAATATCTCACCACTGTTTGTTTTGTGTTTAGAACTATTGGAGGAGCATCAAGTATTATGTAGAATATCTCACCGCTGTTTGTTTTGTGTTTAGAACTATTGGAGGAGCATCAAGTATTATGTAGAATATCTCACCACTGTTTGTTTTGTGTTTAGAACTATTGGAGGAGCATCAAGTATTATGTAGAATATCTCACCGCTGTTTGTTTTGTATTTAGAGCTAAGCCACATTGGACTACCTACAGTGTAATTGGCAAGGGATCGAATCATGTAAGTGTTGTAAGACCGAAACTTATCACTGTCCCACTTGGGGACATCTTAACACAACAATATATTAATGTAACTGTTGTGACATTCCATGCTATTGTAGAAAGTTTTGCTAAATGTTTGCATTTGTTCATTATATACATGAATTAATTATTATCATGTAAAAACATTGATTTGAGATATTCTTCAAATAATAATAATAAAAATAGAAATACTAGTACTTGATGTTTAGTTTACATCCATTGTATCCTATCATCATGTCTGATGGTACATAGAAACAAGCAGAAAACGTAACCATAGATCTGTTACAACTCTTCAGCTAATTCTTGATGGTATTTCTATCGTTAATGGGACCAATTCGCTGGAGCTCTGTCTTACATAAGTGCGTTTTCCACCATGTTCTATTATTTATATACATGTGTCTAATGAACCTGGATATGGACAAGGAGGTGACGATGCTCCTCATGTTGCTAAATAATCAATTTATATATCTTGTGTTTTATGTAGAAAGCTCCATAGAGCCTCTTGCAGTACAAAACCCTCTAGTTTCAGACTGTTTGCCTTCTTTAGTGTACTTTCTTTGTAACAGACAAGACCAGATAATTAAAATAACTGTTTGATGACTTCTCCTGATGTTTTCATTTTTTCAGAAAACAAGAAGAATGTATATTTCTAGTTACGCCGATTCTCCATCAAGTCGCTTGGACGCAGTTTTATTGTGCTGTGACTTTGGACGTAAACGTTTGAAAAAGACATATATTTTTTTAAGATTTCATCATTTGGAAACATTTTAGTGGTATATGGTGCTTTACAACCACAGCAATCTTAGTCTTCATAGTATTTCGAAGCAATATAATTTCATGTTGTTGTTTTATCATCAACGAATTTTCCTTTATAGTTGATAATTAGTGTCACCACATACTGCAAGTTAATAAACATTCTATCTTCTTATGTTATTACAAATTTTCTATATGAAACTCTAAAGGAAATAATATATCACTTTCTAATACTTTTGTGAACGTGAAAACATTTAAACAACTCCCCTACTGCTCTGGCAAGAATCTATTGGTTTAAATGAAGGTTTCGAGGAGTTAGGTGACACGTAATAGAAATTCATGTTAGCTTCACTTTATTAAAGCTTCCCGCAGCTCATAGAATAGAATGTTTTGTTGTACTCCATGTATCATGTGCACTTCTTGGCATTTTTTCGTCCCAATGATTGAATATCATATACTCTTATATTCTTTGATTTCTTTTGAAATTATCTTGGTTTTAACAACTCATTTGTTTTTCTCGTTAATGTTTCACTGTTGTGTTTAAAAAAAGGTTTTGTTGTGCACAAAACAAACAAACAACATAATAGAGGTTGTCTTGCTCTTACACCATTCTATTAGGTCCAATTTCTAAGGGAGTGGAGCCAAAAATAATTTCTTTCAGTCAGTCCTTTTGACTATTTTTGTCACAATTTTAAACAACTGGTTCTTCAGAGTGATGTTAGTTTCCCTCTTTCAAGCAGCCCTATCGTTTCAGTGTAAAAGAAAAACATCGTTATAGGTATCGCTGTGACACTTGAAACAAAATACTGTGTTACGTTCATCACGCACACGCTCGGCCTGACCCTCTCACAACTTGGACGGTAAAGCTATACAGGCATGTGACAGTTGATTCGTAGCAGCAGCTAGATAGTATAAGCAAATTAAAGTATCCGATATCAGTCAAAAGATCATTAGTCAAACACGTGTAAATTTGATGATGTCAGATAGACTTACAGAATAGCATGATTGATGGGATCAAGCGTCTTTTTTTGTTGTTAAAACAGAAACTATATGTAAAGTAGATTGTCTAACGAAAGGTTTAAAGTACCGATCGCATCTTTTCTTGCATCAACTAAACCACAAAACAATACGTCCATTTAAAAGTAAATATTGATTATAATCAGTATTTGAATCAAAGAGATGAAGTATTTATTTAAGTTAAACGATTAATAATATTTCATCTTAGGTAAATCAAAGAGTTCAATTCTTAGTTGAACCAAAATGTTGGAAAAATACCGTGAAAATAAACAAACAGAGAGAAATCATATTTGTTAATGGCATTAATCGTCGAAAATCACACAGAAGCATATAATAAAACGCTGAGAAATTATTGAGTGGTCCCTTATTTTTGAGGGATTGAATGATTTAGTGATAGAAATTTACTTTTAAATAATGTTCTGTTAGAACAAGCAACCACAGTTGTAGATTGTTAGAATGGATAAACATTGACTTGATTTCAAAATTGCTAGCTAGAGATAAATTACGTAAATATTCAAATGAGATTATGTTTCAATTATTAAGAACTTATGATCAAAAATAAGCTAAACATATAATTCAGAACTAAACTAATTTAAAAGTAATATATATTAATGAAGACAAATCTGTGCAACAAACTGGTTAGCATTATTAATGCTATAAATCAATACGTCTTACACAGAAGTACCAGATGAGCACTAAACCCTCCTAAAAATAATGTGGGCCGTAAGTGCATTTGGCTCTGATTAAACAACTTTAATAAGTTAGTGTCTAGAAAAGTCGAGTATTGTTACATTGTCTTATTTCATATCGTCCGTTAGATTTATTTGTGCTTTTATTTTATTTTTTTTCAGGTAATGCGTAATTTTTGCTTGTTTGTTAGAATTCGCACAAAACTGTAACAGGGCTTAATTTTAAAGCAATAGACTAGTAAAAAGGCAGCTAGTCAGCATCACCTACCGCCAACTCTTAGACTATTCTTTTCGAGTAGTGGATATGACTGTCACCCTTATAACGCACCAACAGCCTCAAAGTATGGAACGCGTTTGTGTGTGTGTGTGTGTGTGTGGTGGTGGTAACGGGATGCAAGCCATGTAACCAGTGGTTCGCATCGGTTGATGGGTAATTTAGGCTGTTTGTGATCAAAAGTGAGTTGCTTATACCCTCTAAAAACTTTTGAAGTTAATCCTTGAGGACTATAGTCTTTAAAAGCAAGTGTTTGTAAAAACGTTTCGGACAATATATACATATATTTCGCACTTTAACATCTAATTGGGTAAGCATTTTTGGACTTTTTTGTTGCTGTAAGGCTGCCATGTTAATGTGTTTAAGCATCCGTACCATCAGTTTTACTGAGTTTTATTGGAGGATAATTGATAATTAAGCACTTTTATTTCCGATTAATTCATTGTTTCAATTTTCCATCAAACATGCCATAACTAACAATTCTATAAGTTAAAGACTTGCTCTAATTGTCAATTTAAAAATGGTCGTCTGTAAGAATAAAGTAACTGATTTTATAGCAAGCATAAATAATTGTCATTAATTACAAAATTTCTTGCTATTGAAGAAGTAATAATTAATGTTCTTCCTTACTCAGAATGGAGAGGTTTTAAGCTCCATTTTTCTTCTCCATATGTTTTGTAATGTAGCTTTATTAATCTTTTATTTTTGCGTTCTTATTAATATTCTATATTTGGCCAGGATATACTTTATTTCGTGCCTACTATAATGTTGTTAACTGTTTATTCGACTTTTACCACTTATGTTTGAAAAACGTTGCCTCTCCAATTACTCTCTGATAACACCATGTGAAAATTTACACCAGTTAATACTTATGTTTGAAAAACGTTATCTTTCTCATTACTCTTTGATAACACCATGTGAACATTTATACCAGTTACCACTTATGTTTGAAAAACGTTGCCTCTCTAGTTACTCTCTGATAACACCATGTGAACATTTACATCAGTTACCACTTATGTTTGAAAAACGTTGCCTCTCCAATTACTCTCTGATAACACCATGTGAACATTTACATCAGTTACCACTTATGTTTGAAAAACGTTACATTTCTCATTACTCTCGGATAACACGATGTGAAAATTGATACCATTTGCCAGTGCGTTATTTTTAAATGCCAGTAAGTATATTTTATCCTTATGTTAGCGAAATCCTTACAAAATATATTACATATTTTGTACGAAAATTGTGCAACACTGTTCCACGCACCTTAACGTTGTTTCAATTACAGGCAGAACCATTTTTTAAAATGATTCACATTAAACGGTGAGTTCACTAAATCTATTAAACTCCAAAGTAACAGATAAGTTGAAAACTAAAATTAAATTTTTATTTCAGTATGGAAAACTATGCTATTTCTAAACTTTAATAACGAAAATACAAGTCCTTCTAAATGTATTACTAGCATGAAATGTATGTAACGATGTAATATATTAAATGTATTAAAATCTCTTTAATGGCTTTCAGAGAAGAAAACCACCAGTTTCATTCATTTTTATTGCACCATATATATATCAATAAAAAATGTATAATAACTTTCTTTTAAAGAAGCCGACAACAATAAAAAACAACAACCAAGAATTTCGTCTCGTGTGAGTTTCGATATCGTGACGAAAGCATTAAGATGTATATCTTATGCTGGTTATAAACGGAATGTTGACGTTAACCTGTAATTTTAGTAAATGGAGAAACTACAGCTAAGTAAGCATGATTTTTTTTTCTATTTACAGTACGTTTTATTTAAGTGGATATTTATAATTTCAGCCCGTTTTTATTAAATAGGTTTCGTTACAGAACAGGAAGCTAAGAAAATATTTCAATATTTGGTCTGAAAGTGACTAAATTAACATATGTTCATACGATCGTATATTTTTATAATTTCCAAGTTTGCTCCTCTTCTTAATCGAGTTATTTTTTCTGTTTTTCGCGATACCGCAAAAACAAATAAATGATATAGTAATGATAATCACGTTTCACACGCGCACAAGTTATGTAATTGTAAAACTATCACAACTGAAAAACTTGCGAATCAATGGTAGTTGTTCCAGACAGAGCCTTTTGTTGTGCGTATCAGTATAAAGATGAAATCAAACGTTTGACGATACATCCGTGAATCCAGACGCACGTATTAACGATTTAGCAGCTGCTTCAATAAAAATAGAAAATGAAACCTTTTTTTTTTACTGAGAACTACCGATTCTTAACCCTGGACAATAAATTAATACAAATCAAGGAATTTTTTTGTTTGTTAATTTATTTTGTAATATCGCGCCTATATCTTTGTCCTTTATGCTGGTTTACATCTAGGAACTTACAACCTTAAAACTAAATGTTATTAGTTTAGAGGTTGTCGTGTTAGGCATATATTTTATATCGCTCTAAGATATTGTTCATATTAAAATATTTTTGCAGTGCTATTTCTTTAATAAAGTATTATTTTGTAGTAGTTAAGAAATCAGACTTTTTTTCTAATGTTTTAGCCATTGTTATTATTACAGTAGTTACGTTTCCTGTACGACTGTATGCGCCACAAATTTTCTTTATATACAGTTTTGCCCAACAAACATGACGTCAAAGAAGTCAATCTGATAAAATTCAAAACTTTTCTTCAGAGTTTTTGTTTTTTATCACCTGGCATAAAAGGATATGTGTTATTCATGATTAAATCCAATACTTTTATTATACTACAGAAAAATTATTTTCGGGACACTTGGAAACATTTTACACAAAAATATATTAAAAGAAAAATTATACGTAAAACTTAAAAGCTGAAATATATTTGACATCTCCATGGCATGTTAACTATGCTTTGTTCTACCATTAAGCTTTTGATAACGTTTAAAATTATATTGCTGTATATGAGTTCGCAGTTGTTGTAAGTAAAATTATAGCTAAATTTCACGTGCGTCAGTGTATTGACGAACTCTCAGTAAAACGACAGTGGTTAAAATGTATTTCTTTATCTAATTTTGAGTAAACAGTAGGCTTACAAACACCTTCTTTCTAGCGTTGTTCTATCTTGGATTTAGGTTTTAAATACAGGTAATAAAAATTTCACCGATCTCTATAGATATGTTAGTTCAAGTTTATTAAAATGTTGTCAAGAAATAAAATAAACAAAAAACCTTAATATGTGAGATAACTTTGTAAAATTACTAGATACTTTCCATGAAGAAGTTATTACTGCTGATTGAAATTGGGACGTAATTATATTAAGAATAAAATTAAACATTTTTCTATGCAAATATGCGTGCTAAAATAACTTTCGATGCAACTACGCCCGCGACCCGCAGATTGCGAGTCGAGTACCCTAACCACCTGGCCATGCCGGGCCTATATAGCGCATATAGTTGCATAGTAAGTCGTTATTGCGTGCATAGTTGCATAGTAAGTCGTTATTACATGCATGGTTGCATAGAAAGAATTTATAGCACATTTAATTACATAGAAAGTCGTTATAGTGGGTTCGAATCCACGTCACACCAAACATGCTCGCCCTTTCAGCCGTGGGGGCGTTATATTGTGACGGTCAATCCCACTATTCGTTGGTAAAAGAATAGCCCAAAAGTTGGCGGTGGGTGGTGATGACTAGTTGCCTTCTCTCTAGTCTTACACTGCTAAATTAGGGACGGCTAGCGCGGATAGCCCTCGTGTAACTTTGCGCGAAATTCATAACAAACAATATGCGCTATAATGACTTCTTATGTAACGATATCAGCTATAACGACTTTTTATGCAATTAAACGAGCTACAAAGTATTTTTATGCAACTGTGCGAGCTATAAAAATTTTCTATGCAACCACGCGTGCCATAACGACTTTCTCGATACGATTTTAAGATTAGATTCTAAGTAATTAATTGTTGAACAGTAGCAGAGTAAAGTTTTATTTCTAATTATAGTTCAAAGTAGAAACGGAACAACTGTCAAAAAGAATTCATTTAGTTTTCACTATAATTTTAAATTTTGAAAAAATAATTGCAGTTCACTTTTCTTAAATACTTTTGTTGCTATTCGCGAAATTAAGATACAAATAGATTAACATATCAGCATTACTTATTCATGTAAAAACAACTCAATAACATCATATATTTATAATAATGACATAAAGGAACTATATAATAAAATGAAAAAATAAACTTTATTTAAAAGGAGTGTTTTTAGCATTAATTAATTTATCAAATTTATATTTGAAGTCAATAAAGTTTATAAAATTAATTTAATGTAAAGTAATTTGAAAATATGGAAGAACACAGCTATGAATCATATATTACTTATTAAATCATAACACCATCAAAGACATTTCTATCGTAGGCGGTATTTATCTTTGTTTGAAACTTGACAAATTATTATTATTTTATTATAGTTTCTTTAATTTGAAACAGCTTATGAATGCTGTGTAAAGCTTGTTGTTGTGTCAGTAGTTTAAGTCTAGAAATAATGTGTTTAGTGAATAATGTGTTTACATTTACTTAACTTAAGGGGGTTCGAATTCCTGTCATCGAACATGCTCGCCCTTTCAGCCGTGAGGGCGTTATAATGAGATGGCAAATCCCACTATTCGTTGGTAAAAGACTAGCCCAAGAGTTGGTGGCGAGTGATGTTGACTAGCTGTCTACCCTCTAGTCTGTCACTGCTAAATTAGAGATGGCTAGCGCAGATAGCTCTCGTGTAGCTTCAAATAGAAGACTTAAGTTTCTTAAGTCTGATATAAGTGGTTATATATTTTTATAAGTTAATTGTAAGAATCACGTTAATGGATTTAGTTTAGAACTTACCAAAGTTAACCAGATATTTGTTATAATTTGTTGATTCTTTTCGTCCTAAAATAAAAAAATAAATATTTGTGAGATTTATAGCAAGAAAAACAAAAACTCAAGAACTAATCGACATTCATCTAACAAATATTAAAACATTAATAACATAAAATCTAGACTTCATTAGGAAGCTCTATTAAATCATTTTTGTTTTACTATTTTACAATTGTCATGACTAACCACAAATCCTGTGTACTGTTTCAATATTTTTATTAAATATGAAAAAAATAGACAAAAAATAAAAAACATACGAGAAGACCAGCACTAAAGACACTTTTTTGGTTAATACAAGTTGATTTTCTAACATATTCGATGTCAGAGCACGTTTAGAAATAACTGTATAAGAATGCAATTAATTACCAGATTTATAAGTTCTCTAGTACAAAATCTAAACAGTACTTTTTAGTTCTACAAAACTAAAAATAAATAGGGTTCTTCGCTGTTAAATATTACTTACACCGTAGTTAATTTAGTGTATATGAAATGCTTTATCTTAACAAATTTATCACTCTCCTTTACTGATGGAGGAGAGTATAATATCTGTTGCTATTCCTCTTCCTACAACCAGGTCTATTTCTATTTAGGCCTAGTTGTAGGAAGACGAATAACAATATACCTAGTTGTAGGAAGAAAAATAGCAATAGGCCTAGTTGTAGAAAGACGAATAACAATAGGTCTAGTTGTAGGAGGACGAACAGAAATAAGTCAGGTTGTAGAAAGACGTTGCTATTTGTCTTCCTACAACCAGACGTATAATCGACCATAAGTTTGAAAATTGAAGTAACTTTCATATTCTTCCAAATGTAAAGATTCCGGTATTAATGGTCTTTACTTTAACTCCTTCACTACCACGTTTATGGATAAACAATTCTCCTAGTGCTAAATATATTTTAGGATACATAAGGAACAAAGAACACATGTTTTAATAATTCATTACTTGCCTGAAATTTGAAAATAGTAAACCTAAAAAGAAAATTCCAAACTTCCATGCCAGTGCTATAGAGGGGTTCATATTTGTGTTCATCTTAGTGATAGAGTTAAGGAAAGCTATGGTGCATAGTTTGAGTATTCAGGTACTTCCGAAGTACCCGTATTCACAAGCCTCATAAGTGGCACTCATTGACATTAGATGCAGTAAAGATACTGAGAATATGTTGTAAAGATGCTTTCCTACACTTTTTACGCAGTTCTGACAGTGTTTTATTCCAGACCAGAATATTTCTAAGTATTGTATTGTTACGACAGCGGAAGTCACGTGACGATGGTAACACGTAATAAATTTCTAGAAGGATCGTGAATTGTCCTGGCAACTCTAGTCTTTTTCAGACGCCCTCTATTTTAGTATATAAGCCCGGCAAATAAAG
>NW_013665744.1:297337-303619 GCF_000517525.1 Limulus polyphemus
TAAGAAAGGACTTGTATCGCTGAAGTTCCTC
Organism: Limulus polyphemus; assembly: GCF_000517525.1. Lineage (NCBI taxonomy): Eukaryota > Metazoa > Arthropoda > Merostomata > Xiphosura > Limulidae > Limulus > Limulus polyphemus. The sequence continues at coordinate 297,369 of NW_013665744.1, forward strand.
GGAAAGAATGTATACCGGAAATTAACAAACAAGCAGAGACGTAACAGTACTATGAAGTTCCCCATAAAATCGAATGTCGTCAATCAAAGTAAACAACTTGTAGGAAAGCAGTGTGATTGTTTGAAGTATCCGTTTTTCAAACCTCCAATGGTTTATAATATGTATTTTCTAAACTTTGTGAAATTCACAATGTTATTGCATATTGTACTCATTTTAAAGTTAATCTACCTATCTGATGTTTTTAATGTATTTATGCTCATTAATTATCCATGTACTTTTAAAGTAGTCTCCAAAATTAACAAATTAAGACTCAATGTTTATTCTTAAATACTTTAAAACATCTCAAACTTTTAACCTGAGATTATTAAAACAATTAAGACCGGTAGAAGATTTCGAAACGGTTGTAAAGAAAACATATTGGTGTCTCGTAAAACTCTATGAGGCCTGGGAATACCGTACGAAAATATTATAACTTGGTTTTAAACAATTACACGGCATAACATACTAATCAGGTCTGGAGTGTTAAATCAATTCCTTCTAGGAGTCTCATATATCCTGCTCACATTATGTCAGTTATTCTGGTACGATTCTTGGGCAGTGCAGATTAAACATTGATTTACCTTCTACACGCTACGAGAAAGATGCACGTGTTACAATGGATGAAGAAGAGAAAATCTCAAAGAAAGGTATCCAATTTTTTTTCTAAATATATATATATATTTCGCTTCTTATCGAAAGGTAGAGCGTTTACAATGAAACTAACTGACACACCTCGTAGGTTGCTTTATTAACAGGACTTGTTTGACAGTTATAGTAAAGCAAACACGTGTAGAGTTGTAGACTCGTAACTACAAAACATACACGTGTAGCGTTGTAGACTCGTAACTACAAAGCATACACGCGTAGCATTGTAGACTCGTAACTACAAAGCATACACGTGTAGCGTTGTAGACTCGTAACTACAAAGCAAACACCTGAGCGTTGTAGACTCGTAACTACAAAGCATACACGTGTTGCGTTATAGACTCGTAACCTCAAAGCAAACACGTGTAGCGTTGTAGACTCGTAATCAAAGCAAACACGTGTAGCGTTGTAGACTCGTAATTGCAAAGCATACACGTGTAGCGCCGTAAATTTGTAACTGCAAACCGTACACGTGTAGCGTTATAGACTCGTAACTACAAAGCATACACGTGTAGCGTTGTAGACTCGTAACTTCAAACAAACACGTGTAGCGCCGTAAATTTGTAACTGCAAACCGTACACGTGTAGCGTTGTGGACTTGTAACAAAAACGAAACACACTCAACTTTAGAATACAGCAATTAACAACGTGACTGTGTGAATGTCAACAAGTTTCGCAAAAACTAAGAGTTAGGGATAAAGGATTCCAAGAAAAACTGTCATCTGTAACAGTTCATTTACTTTCAGTTTTTACGGTAATACCTTTATAATGTCGAACATTTTCCATTGTTTAGAAATACTTTTCTTTTTAGTTATTTGAGTAGATTTTTGGACAGGCGAACTTGAAATATTGAATGTAGCAGTTCTGTTATATTTATATCATTCCTATCAGTTCTGACTTTGTTCTGTGTTTATGTCAGATATATACATTCAGATAATTTTTTTTTTAGAAACATGTACTTACTCTGTGGTGATACCTTTTAAAATTTTTTTGTGAGTTGCATGCACTTTGTGTTCTAATTTTCTGTTGTATGGATGACTGGTTCATTAATGAAATATTGTATTATGTTTGTATAATTTGTTTGTTTACCCATGTTAAAATATCATCTAATTTGCGTACTATTCGTTTCTACGTGTAACAATTCTATCTGTTTTTCGTATTGTTCATTGTTGTATGTAGCAGTTTTAATTGTTGTGTGTACCATTCATTGTCGTGTGTAACAGTTTAATTCGTTTCATGCACTACTCATTTTATACGTAACTATTTTGTGAGCGCTTTGCGCAGTATTCTTTGCAACACGCAAAAGTCTGATTTGTTTTGCGTAACAATTCTAATTGCTTTAGGTATCCTCCAGTATCACATGTAACATTTTAATGTGTCTTACATATCATTCATTTTCGCGTGTAACAGTTTTTTTTTCTGTTTTGTGTGCTATTAATTTCTATAAGCAACAGGTTTTTCCTCCCATTTTGCGTAGTGTTCTTTTATTATTTCATAAATATAATCACTCTAGCTTTGTGTACCATACATTGTTTTATATAGCAGTTTAACCAGCTTTTGGTATTATCCGTACCATGTATACCAGTTTATTTATGTTGTGTGTACCATACATTGTTTTATATAGCAGTTTAACCAGCTTTTGGTATTATCCGTACCATGTATACCAGTTTATTTATGTTGTGTGTACCATTCATTGTTTTATATAGCAGTTTAACCAGCTTTTGGTATTATCCGTACCATGTATACCAGTTTATTTATGTTGTGTGTAGCATTCATTGTTATGTAAAACAGTGTTTCTGTTTTGTGCTGTGTAAACTTTTTCTGGTTTTTAATACATCACATATTTTTATGGTTCGTCTTTTCAGTTTGAAACATTTAAAAATAAACTTTGTGTTACTAGGTGGGTAGCACTTATCAACTTTACTCATCATGCTTATGTTAATAGCCAAGTTATACGGAATATGTTGATTATTGCCTATTATTGAATTTGTTTTTGTTTTTATTTCGCGCAAAGCTACACGAGGGTTATCTGCGCTAGCCGTCCCTAATTTAGCATTAAAAGGCTAGAGGGAAGGCAATTAGTCATCCCACCCTCCGCCAACTCTTGCTGCAAGGGCGAGCATATTTTGGTGGGACGGGGATTCGAACTCGCGACCCTCAGGTTGGGAGTCAAGCGCCCTAACCACCCGGCCATGCGGGCCATTTGCTAGTAAGCACAGAGCTACACAAAGGCCTATCTGTGCTCTGCCCATCACGGGTATCGAAACCCGGTTGATAGCGGTATAGGTCCACAGACATGCCACTGGGGTGGGGGAGAAGATGCGTTGAAATACGTTGTCTAACTTGATCTACATATAAGTTATAATACGTATATATATAACTAAGAAAAAAGTGAAATAAATGTGTGTATGCATTATTTTTATAAATGTATGCATTCTATAGGTATATTGTTATCATAATGAAGATCAATTTAATCGTAAACGCAATGCGTGAACCTTTTCTGCATTTAAAAAATAATCTCTGATTTTGTATTACTTAGTTTCTTAGTTGCTTGTTTTATCGAAAAGCTAGACAATAGGCTATTTGCGCTCTGTCTACTAGGAAAATCGAACCCTGGATTATAGCGTTTTAAGTCCATAAACTTACGTCTCACCCACTGGGGACTATGTACAAAACTGAAAATATCAGATAAATGTTGAACTTATTTTATTTTATTTTGAGTTATAAAAGTTTCATAAATATCATATGTATGCTTTTTATTGTGTGTGTGTGTGAAGTTTCTAGAAAATGCCTAAAATCCTATATCGTTCAAGCCTGAAACCATTTACAGATATTATTTGCCCCCCACTGGCACAGAGATGTGTCTGCGGACTTAGAATCAGGGTTTCGATACCCGTGGTGGGCAGAGCACAGATAGCCCATTGTATAGCTTTGTGCTTAACTTCAAACAAACAAACAGAACAAGATATTATCCTGATGAGGCCACCTAGTGGCAAAAACATTAAATAATCTCTTTCCCAAGAGTTTCATATTTGTTGTTAAATACGAAGTTAATAAATTTCATACCCTACCCGCTCAATAATAGGTTGAAAGTGAGAAATATACCATGCATATTTTTTTTCTTAGTAACGTATTAAGAATGTGCATCTTTCTGATTAACATTTCGTTTTGGACACATTCTCTTATGACAGATTTATGTGTTAATCGTACAATCAGATGGCAAACCTATGTTTTTAAATAATATTTAACACAACATTTACATATCTTAAATATGGCAAAAACTGAAGAATCATTTGGATCTGTACATACATTTTATAATAGTGTTGCATCACTTTAACTTATGTGTATATGTATATATATTTGAGCTGCTATGTGATATATTTTTAAAGTGATTTTTGCACTCAAGATCTGAAAACATTGGTTATTCAAGGCAGCATGAGATGTCCGTTTAGGCACGTCTGGAGTGTGAGAGGAACGTTTCCACTATAATTAAGTTTATACAGCTACATTCTTTTGAATATTCTCCTCCAATAGTAACAGCGTTCAACCTCACTTATTCGTTGTTGTTTAAAAAAAACAGCTGTTTGGATATTTATATAAAGCAGAAGTTTCATCGATTCTCATTACAAAATCCAGAACGTATTTGATCTTTTTTTCTTCCTAACATTTCCAACAGATGAGCCAGCAGAATTAAGGTAATATTACAAAGTTCGTAAGAAAGCAACAACAATACAGGTGAAACTCATATGGTTATAATATTACAATAGTGCCACAAAAAGTAAATACATCTACAATCTTATTAATATGCGCATTAATTATTCTAAGTTTCAAACCAGAAATGATATTCGTGGCTTACAAAAATCGTTTCTTCTTCTTTTTCTTTCTCTCGTTATAAACTTCAAATTAATTACAATAGTTTTGTCTTCGTTTTGTTAAGCAGCATGAGTGACCATATCTGTTATGAAAATTGATTCCAGTTTTGGGAAAAGAACTTCTAGAAGTTTAGCAATTACTATTAAGTTTTATATAATGAGACAAAAAATCATACCATGGTTCCTTTACCTATTTTAATTAGCTCGGTTGGTATAAACAAATAGTATGCCAGGATAATCTGCTTTCAACAGATGGCTCTAATAACACGGGCTTGCGATGGTTTTATTTACTCGGAATTTTTACATGTTTTACAGTAATTCCTGTATGTGAATCCGAAAATGATATCCATTTTTCTCCATCACATACAGATTTTTTACAAAACGTCATAACAGAATACATAAAAGGAAGACCACAACATGTAGTTTTGAGACTAAAAGACGTAGATTTCACACACACACACACACACACAAATGATGATAAATTAGAATGAATATTCGTTTGTCATCAGTGTTCTTCTCTTTTCTTCAGTTTGTTTGTAATAATAATAATAAATGTTCATTGTGGTAAACAAAATAATAATTGGATCTGAGTAAGGTTTTTTTCTTCCCGATTTGTAAAAAATCCTTACGTGATAGAAAAAAAGAATATTATTTTCGAACTCTGCATAGCTGAGTTATGGAAAATCTGTTATTAAAACCAAAATAACTTTTATGAAGTTTAAATTCGCAGGCATGTGTTATAATATATGTTCGAAATACAATGTTCTTATAAGTATAATTTTCTTCTATCGAATGGCTAATAACATATCATTGTATAATTAACAATGTTGAAAACTATTATTTAAATTATAAGTGTCCTACTTTAGTCTCAAATATATTGTATACATTTTCTAACTCACAAAATATTCAAATGCAACATATACAAACACATCCCTGAGATGTTTCTTTATTATTTTGTTTTTGTATAGGCTTAGAAATATAATAGAATAAACTGAGCTTTAAATCGTGACACTAATCCTAAATCACTTTGCAATTTTCTGACTTTATTACAACGATTTTCTATTTTAGATATTACTGAAAACCTATAATTTGTTTTCTGGTTGTGTTTTGGTTTTTTGAATTTCGCGCAAAGCTGCACGAGAGCTATCTGTTCTAACAGTTTCTAAGTTAGCAGCGTAAGACTAGAGGGAAGGCAGCTAGTCATCACCACTCACCGCCAATTAATGGGCTACTCTTTTACCAACGAATAGTGGGATTGACCGTCACATTATAACGCCCCACGGCTGAAAGGGCGAGCATGTTTGGTGTGAAGGGGATTCGAACCTTCGACCCGCAGATTGGGAGTCGAGCGCCCTAACCATTTGGCCGTGCCAGGCCTATTTGGTTTTCTGAGTGATAGTACGTAAAGTAAGTTCTATTCGAAGATTTTCATAAAGAAAACCATTTTAAAGATCTATATATATTTCGGTGTATATGCTGACATCAACGGAACTACGTGAAACGATTTTCGTGGTTTACATGTGCAGTTGTTTGCTTGTTGTTTTATACACCACTCTGAGTATTTATCAATTTCTCATTTCCTTCAGTCAAAATTTCAGTTTTCTCTCAGAAAGAGTTACTTCTAATTTACATAAAGTAACACACACACACACACACGCACACCTAGTTAAACCTAAAACTGTTTTTTGTCTCATA
>NW_013665744.1:303640-309497 GCF_000517525.1 Limulus polyphemus
GATTCGAATCTTCGACCCGCAGATTGGGAGTCGAGCGCCCTAACCATTTGGCCGTGCCGGGCCTATTTGGTTTTCTGAGTGATAGTACGTAAAGTAAGTTAAATAAAGTAAGTTTTATACGAAGATTTTCATAAAGAAAACCATTTCAAAGACCTATATATATTTCGGTGCATATGCTGACATCAACGGAACTACGTGAAACGATTTTCGTGGTTTACATGTGCAGTTGTTTGCTTGTTGTTTTATACACCACTCCGAGTATTTATCAATTTCTCATTTCCTTCAGTCAAAATTTCAGTTTTCTCTCAGAAAGAGTTACTTCTAATTTCCATAAAGTAACACACACACACACACGCACACCTAGTTAAACCAAAATGTTTTTTTGTCTCATATAAAATAACTATTATTAATGTCTATCAATTTTATTTTCTTGTTTTGAGTTCGTTTTCATTTCATACTACTATTTAGCCACTCAAAATTATCTCATATAAAAACCGTATATTATTAGCGTCTACACTTACAAAGACATCACATAAGCAGAAGTGAACGTCATACAACACACCATCCTGTTGTTGTTTTTTTACGTTGTGAAGTCTTGCTAATCTTTCTGACACAATGTCTTGAGCTTTGTCGGACGATATAGCTGTTAGTACTTGTTATCTATTTATCAATATGCATAGCTGTTACACAGGTTATATAGGTTTCTGAATGAGTAGAGCTCTTGATTATAGTTATCTAAGGTATAACTGATTATCACAGTTACTTAAGTTTTGTGTGATTCATAATACTGGTTATTTAGGTTTAATGAGCGTGTATAACACTTAACCCCGAGCATTTAGGTTTTATGAAGGTATGTAACACATTAATCCCAGTTATTTTAGAATTACTGAAGGTATGTAACACTTAATCCTGATTATTTCAGTTTTGTGAATTGTTTGTTTGTAGTTAAGTACAAAGCTACACAATGGGTTATTTGTGCTCTGCCCATCACGATTATCGAAACCCGGTTTCTAGCATTGTACTTCTGTAGACATACCGCTGTGCCGCTGGGGGGCTGTTTTGTGAAAATATATAACTTGTTATGTAGGTTGGTTGAATGCATATGTCACTTAATTATAATTATCTACTACGTTAAATGAACATGAATAATTCTTACTCCTGACTATTTAGGTTTGTGAGTGTAAATATCTTAATCGTGGTTATGTAGGTTGGTTGAATGCATATGTCACTTAATTACAATTATCTACTACGTTAAATGAACATGAATAATTCTTACTCCTGACTATTTAGGTTTGTGAGTGTAAATATCTTAATCGTGGTTATATAGGTTTGTGAAAATCCATAGTCTTAACTCTGGTCATAAATGTTTTTGTTGATGTAAATTGTTCGAAATCTTAGTCATCTACGTTTCGTGAATGGTATACGTCTTGGACCTGGTTATATAGGTTTGTACGTATAATTCTGGTCATACAAATTTACTGCATCTAGTTAACACTAAAACAGTTATTGTCGAAGTAATTAATGATATAAATAGCGTCTCGATCATTGCTATGTCTGTTTTATCCAGCAGGCTTGATGAACCCTAGTATTGAGCGAAAGGCCTCGTCGGCACTAAATATAGAATATATAGTGTGTTTGACGTATTCAAGCACTCATTTTTTTACTTTCACTCGTGAGTATTATGATATACTTTTAATGCTGGTATCTAGGTTTTAGGTGTGTGTGTATAATTCTTAATCCTGCTCATCTAGATTTGTGAATATATATACTTCTTAATCCTGCTCATCTAGATTTGTGAATATATATAACCTAATCCTGCTCGTTTAGATTTGTGAATATATATATAACTCTTAATCCCGCTTATCTAGATTTGTGAATATATATAACTCTTAATCCTGCTTATCTAGATTTGTGAATATACGTAACTTAATCCCGCTCGTCTAGATTTATGAATGTCTATAACTCTTAATTCTTCTTATCTAGATTTGTGAATGTACATGACTCCTAATCCTGGTTGCCTAGGTTTATGATTTTGTATAATGTATAATCCTGGTTACTTATGTTTGTGAAATTCCTAACAAGATTCGCAAAAACTTTTCGACGAACTTGTGTTGACTTTTTCAGATGGTACACTCACAACCCAAAGAAGGCAAATGTGACTTTATTGAAACTTTTCAAGAATTATCAGAGACCAAGCGGCATGTTTAGTCAAAAATTATATATGAAATTTATCTGAGGTCTTATTCTGACTTTCTGTTTTGCTTTATTTATTCATAAGTATTAGAAATCATATATGCAGGAATAAATATGAATTCTGGAGATACGAAGAGTGTCTAGCTGGGCTCGATGATTGAACTCACGATAGGACCATTAAAACTATTTAAATAGTTTCTTGGATAAATAAGTTAACTTGAAACTTAGAGTATCGTTTCGGAAGATATTATAAAATAAATTTGGTCTGGTGTGAAGATCGTTAGGTTTGTCATTATCGAAAAGTTATTTCAAATTCTAACGATCGGATCTTTCTTCTAGGTTCATTCTATTCATAAAACTTTATCCCTAACTTAGTATTGCGGATGCTTACACTAGTGTGTTGTGCGTATCTAGTACAAACGTAATACGAATACAGATAGTTCGCTATATCTTTAATACAGAGGACTCTGTGCGCATACTGAATACGTTGTTTGGTTATATCGGATCCTTTCTGTCAAAATAAGACAGCTAGAGATAATTTATGTGATGTGCGCGCAAACACAAGTGGTAATCTTTAAGGAATTGTATTTCCGTTTCTTTGTTTGTTTTTTGTCTCAAAATAGTGTCTTTGTAATGAATCATGCAAGAAGATCAATGACAAGTAGCTAAAGAACACTGACTGACGTATCCATGCATTTTTGAGAATGTACAAGAGAAGCTGTGATCACGCAACCAGTACAGGTGACGTAGGAATATAGAAAGTAAATTTGTTTTATATATGCATAATTATATAAATGTGGGCGTGTACCTGCCGGCGATGTTTTGCTATCCATTGTAAATTTCTTATAGTTTCCGTTTTATTGCGAGATTCTAAACACTTAAAAAATCTGAACATAAATTTTTTGTTTCGATTTTCTTCTAAGTTGAGACGATACACTTGTACATCTTGAATTTAAATTTAATTTTTAACCCTAACTTCTAATTCAGAATAAATGCTCCGCTGTTTGCTTATGTATTGTAACACAAAACGTTACAAATAGACTTATGTTTCTCAAACCAATAAAACATTAAATAGTTCAATAACTGTTCCATAAAGAAAAGATTGAAACATTTTCATTTTTGTTCTTTTGTATATCTCACCAAGCTCATTATTCTCTCAAACAAAAGTAATTCAAACGTTTTCTTTACTGTTTCAAACATCTAAGTGGATTCTTTATCTTCTGATCAGTTCAGATAACACAATATATATATTTATTTACTTTAATTGAACAGAAACTTAAAGAAATCTTACCACATCAATAAGCTGCTGGAACGTAAGTCCGAAACTCAGAATTAGAGGATCAGACTCGTTAGCCACAGGCCGTTCCATGGCATTGTAGTTGTTAAGAAGTTGATTGAGCAACCGTCGCTCATGCGGCCCTTGGGTGGAATCTGGAAGAACCAAGATCAGATCGTACAGTGCAATCGCCTCCTCTTTTATTTCAGAAATATATTTTTGTGTTCTAAATCTCCATCTCTAATGTACATAAAAAAATATCAGAACTAATTTCATTAGCACCATTAAAACAATGTGAGGACGTGGGTTGGCCCTGTGGTAGAGCACTTGATTTCAAAGTTGGGAAACTGGGTTAGAAACGGTGCGATATTACAAGATATTTCCCAACTTTTAAGATGTGGATGCGTTATAAGAGTTACAGTCAATTATTTAGCATGGCTAGTGGGTGTTAAGATGCTGTTGACTGGCTGCATTCCCTTTGGCGTTATGTAACCTTAGTAGCTTTGCCACAAATAAAAACAACAGCAAACGAATGGGATTTACTTCTAGTTTAATACTACTCCAAGTTTTAATTTTAGTTTTATTTTGTACATTAACCTCTTATTACCTCTGTTCATTTGTATTTTTCTATATTTACTCTGGAAGCTCTAGGAATTATTATATTATTTTACATTCTACGCTCTATGTACTAATATTTTTATCGGTTTAACCCTCACACTCTTCTTTGGGTTATGTACTGGCTTACTTTCTTTGGTCTAAGCACTAATATTTACTGTGATCTAAGTCTATATATTTTTTTATTGTAGTAAGTATTACTTTATCCGTTACTGTAAGAACCAATTTTTTTTCTTCTAAAAATTGTGTTCTTTTCCTCTGTTCAGAGTTCTGTTGTCTGACATACCTTTAGCATCCTAAAATCTAGAGGAGAAAAATGCATATTTTAAAACGACGATACTTTACCTATATAAGTTTGACATCATCACGATACAGAAAAAAAATAAGAGAAAAGAGAAAACGATATTTATATGTAAAATGTCAGTCGCATGACGAACAACAGCTAAAAAGTAAATATTACCGGTAAAGAGGTCACACCTGGGGAACAGGTACTCAATAATACGTGGGTGTTGTTTATACTAAGTGATAGTAGTCTAATGAACAAAGACAAAAGTTTAAGCATATAATGCATAAAAGGCATTCTTCAAGAGCTTTATTATAAAATAATATATGCAATTAAACATGACGTGATATAATTCCTAAGCCTACTTTGTTTCGTGACTGAGTTTCATTTGATGTAACTTTAGTATGACTTGCGATAACTCTCACGCTAAAAGTAGTGTTATTTCTAATAATAGCAACTTTTCATAATTCAATTATTCTGTTTTAGTAATGTTTCTTGCTAACTGTAATGAAAAGATTGGAAATTAAAGCGAGGAAAACCTCTGTTCAATTAAAACTCAAAAGTAAAAATAATAGTTGAAACCTACATAAATCTATAATTTTAGGATTTTATTGTAGACGGACCCATTTTTCGAGAATATTTCGTCTTTTGTTGTTTTTTGAATACCGCGCAAAGCTACACGAGGGCTATCTGTGCTAACCGTCTCTAATTTAGCAGTGTAAGACTAGAGGGAAGGCAGCTAGTCATCACCACCCACCGCCAACTTTTGGGCTATTCTTTTACCAACGAATAGTGGGATTGACCGTCACATTATAACGCCCCCACGGCTGAAAGGGCGAGCATGTTCAAACCCGCGACCCTCAGATTACGAGTCAAGTACCCTAACCACCTGGGCATGCCGGGCACAAAAATAATAGTGAAGAGCCAGATTATTATATACTTATCTAACCTAAAACTTAGGATAAAATAAGTCATCAGTTAGTACTTGATTCTCAGGTTTGGTCATAAAAACACATGTAAGATATGAATAGAGAGGACTTCTCATATTAATATATTTGGTTTGATCAAATCATTGGTTTTAAATTTGAAAAATATTAAAAATATATTAGCAGAATCTAGCAAACATTTCAGGCTAATAAAACGCAGTACATGATTTTACTTTTTTAAACCTAGAATTTAAAAAAAATCTTTAAGAATGAGTCATGTTATGAAAAATATTATGTATATCGCATAACTATCATTTGGATGGATAAGTATCCAGTTTCCATTGAAAGTTTATTCTCTTATAATGTAGTCCTGAAACATCTTTACTCGTTACTTATTAGTTTCTCTCCTTTTAAATAGGCCTGGCATGTAATTTTGGGGTCGCGGGTTCGAATCCTCGTCCCACCAAACATGCTCGTCTTTTCAGCTGTGGGTGCATTATAATGTGAAGGTCAATCTCACTATTCGTTGGTAAAAGAGTAGCCCAAGTTGGCGGTGATGACTAG
>NW_013665744.1:310497-326296 GCF_000517525.1 Limulus polyphemus
AAAAGACGAGCATGTTTGGTGTGACGGGGATTCGAACCCGCGACCCTCGGATTGTGAGTCGATCGCCCTAACCACCTGGCCATGCCGGGCCTATAAGTTATTGTATAAGTAGAATTGTGTAAATATGTTGTTGTTTTTTGCATACTTAGAGGACATCTAGGAAAAAATAAATTGGAATTTCTTATATTCTTAAAAACGATTACGAATGTATAAAAGTTCGTTACTAAAAACGAATAAACTGGTGTTTTATGTTAATAAAGGTCGATTAGGAATGTGTTAAATGATTTTTAGTTTGTATTCAAATGTCCATTAGAGATGCACAAATTGATTGATTAGGAATGTAAAAACTAGTGTTTTACTTTATTAGAGGCGATTGTGGACGTGTAAACAAAGGTTATTTTCACATATTTAAATGTGTATTAGGAGTGTGTAAACTGTTCGTTTTGGAAGACTAAGAGTGTGTAACTGATTTCTACATAAAGGATTATAAAACATTTTCAAATATTAGTTAATGATTGAGAATGTTTTCTGAATCAATATTTGAAATGGAAAAATTAATTCTGAAACTGGTTTGCTTGTTTGTTTGGAAAGCCGCACAAAGGCTATATATGCGTAATTTTGAACTGATAGGATAAACAAAAGGCAGCTAGCCAACACCACCAACTCTTGGGATACTCTTTATCGAGCAGTGAAATTTGACCGTCACGCTTATAACACACCCGCATCCACCAAATATTGAGTGTAATGTTTTGTAGTAACGGGACCAAATAAAGGGACCTCAGATTTATACTCCTGGCACGCTAATCATTTGTCCACAAGCGATCCATATGAAATGGAAAATCATTAAAATTCCTAACAGGAAATTCTCAGTTTTATTCTTCAGCGTGTAGTCACTAAGAAACATTTAATAACGATAAATGGCTTCAGCACTGCAGACTCTTTAAGAAGTGTGTTGAGACAGTTTTCAGGTTTTCGATTTTCACAACTGATCTTCGTTTAAACAATAAAATTGCTTAATTTATTGGCAAATATTCTTAAAAATGATATCTTTGTATACATAAAATCAAAAGATTACAAATTTTCAGAGAATTAGATTTTAAGGCTCTACATATAATTCATCCAACACAGTAGTCTTCAAATATTAATCAATTTCAGCGTAAAACCAGGAGAAACTGATCTTCCGAAATCTCACTTAACTCTATGGGGAAAAAAAAAGCTCATCACTTAAGTTCGATTGGGCTCTCACAGAGGTTTTAGTTTTGTTTCTTTTTAGAAGAGTTTGGCATTTTTAAGGTGCCAGTCAGCACGTTGTAAAAACAACAACACTATCAGATTAACAAATGTGAAATAATGATACATTATCTAGTATTCTCAGAAAGAGCTGCTCTAACATGGATATCCAAAATTGATATTGTCGTATGAATTTGCATCACATACAACTGACACCATGGGAAATGCGAATCCATTTAATGTGTCAACACTAACCGCATAGTGCGCGAGCGCGGACGTACGCATATATACATAACTTAAAATGATCTAAGTTTAATTGCTTTAATTTTAAAGGCCTCAATATTTTAGCAACTTTTGTTGCTACAACTCATTAACAGGTTCTTAAGTTTCCTAATTACTTGGCAAAGAAATCAATCACGACTTGTTCGTTAGAGGGCAGTTCAATAATTCTGTTTCCTCTCGAACAGAAATTCTCAGTATTATACATAATCATTATTTCATTACAATACAATAAAATAGTACTTATAATCAGTAAGTAAACTCATATCGAAACTATAGATAATAAGTGTTGTAACTTTATACAATAGGTGAAAAAAATCATTGCAATTTCAATATTAGGTTATGAAGACAATGTCCCTATTGATGAATAACACTGGAACGGGTGGAAACTGCCTGTTGTAGAAAAAAACATAAGTGTAGAGGACAACGTTTCGAAAGTCTTCTGTCTTTCGTCTTCAGAAATACTTTCGAAACGTTGTCTTCTATATTATGTATTTTCTACAACAGGTAGTCGCTGCCCATTCCAGTGTACTTTGCCTAAATAATCTATCAAAGAATGTCTCCATTAATTTCACCTTTAAGTATTTCTATTTGTATTTTAGGATATTTTAATCCTTTCTCATTATTATATCTTCATTAACGTATATTATAAATGTATCAGTGCACAGACACACATACACACATGTATATGAAAATTTTAGTATAATCGTTACGTCCAGAAGCAACTGCTAGTAAAAAATAAAGGGCTCCAATAACATTTTTTCTCGTTTCTCAAAGCTTGTACCATGTGGACGGTTGGTGACCCTGTCGTGGTTTTTACTGCTGAAGTGTATTATTTTATATCAATCTCAACAATTATAAGGCAAGTTGCTGTGGCAAGTTAAAACGTTTATAAGGCAGATAAAGTAAGTGTCTTTCATTGTTTTGGCAATTTAAAACGTTTTTTTTTTTTATCAATTTGGAAACTGTACATAATATACTACCAGAATACATTGTAAAATACATAATTCTTATACCCATTATTGTTTATGTTTGCTGTTTATTTATAAAAAACAATAGAATTATGAAGAAAAGCACTGAAATGATATCGTTCATTAACAAATGTCTAAAACACACCTTTTTTAACGCATTGCACATATTATAATTACATTACATTATTTGTCAAAGTGCATAATCAAAAAACTTCATTGTTAATAAAACACCTTTTTATGGTAAACAGAACATGGCCCTAAAAAAGAACTAAAGAAGAGCATGTTGGTTATTATCCATAAAGATAAAATCAAGAAGGATAATGAGCTGTTTCTCTGGGATAACAACGTTTTAAACAAAAAAACACGTTCAAGATGTTTGTTTGAAGATAAGCACAAAGCTACACAATGGGCTATCTGTGCTCTGCCCATCACGGGTATCGAAACCCGGTTTTTAGCGTTGGAAGTCCGCAGACATACCGCTGTGCCCCTGGGGGGGAGCGTTCAAAATGTAAACAGAGGTTGGCTGTTAAGGTGGAAGCCTGACCATCTTGGAATCGATAAGCTCGTGCGCCGCACTTGCGTCTTTTTTTTCTTTTGTATGTCTTCTTAACTATAGGTTATGGTTATGTGTCATATTGAATATAAATTTCAATCGTGGAAATTAGTTAGGCCAATTTGTGTGGGAAAGCTTTGCCCTTAGGGTGGTTTTTTGTTCCCCAAACGCTTTCTATATCTCTAATACCCAATGATTCAAACAAAAGTATGATTCAGACATTTCTTTGTACAACTGCACATAACTTGTCATTTCCTCAATAATACTGAAACTATGTACTTTGAGTAGGGTACGCTAACTGAAAGAGTCATATATGTATCATAAGGAATGGAGAATGCTGCGGGCACAAGTTGAATCAATAATCCCACGAGTCACTTGTTGTTAATAACCTGCACTGCACAAACAGACACTATGTCGTTTAGATGGGAATGCGTATCGTACCGGCGGCCAATGAGTAGCGTGTTTTTAATGTCTCTGACAGGCCAATCAGCTGGTTGTGACATTTGGAAACATAACTTGTTTCATGAATGGAAGTAAGCAGTTGCCGCATATCTGTTTAATATGGCGATTTCTATGACATATTTCGTCCTATGTTTCAAGGCTTAATTCTGACTGCCAAACTGGTCTCAACCGTGGGCGAACAAGGATAACAATTAGTAAGGTACACGTTTCTCACTTTGTTACCCAATTTTCGGTGGATCAATGCATGCACGTGTGATGAAATCGGAAGAAGTACGGCGTTGGTAGAAACGTAAATATAAGCATGTTGACTAACTATGTATTAGGCCTAACAACAAGTAAAGTAAATGAAAGAAAAGTAAAAAACAAAAACACTCAAACACACATAGTCGGTCCTAAGACACTAAATCATTTTGTTGCTTAAGAGCTAACACAATCGTAAGTAGGTAAGTTATCCTATATGCGGTGTTTTTTCTTCGACATTATAAGATATCTATTATCATATTATAGGATTAAAAGACTTAAGAGACAGATAACATGATTTCATGTTACAAAGGTCAATAGTCTAAAGGTTTCTTAGTCTACTTCATGTTCAACGATCGAATCATTATCTATTGTCTCTTAACCATCTGGTTAAGGCCTGGTTTTCTTAGCTTCATGTTAATATATTCTAGCATTCCAAGGTGGGATCATTCCCGGGAATGGAGGATGATGCGCAAGAAATGGAGTAGGTACAACATCACAATCATTTAAAGACTGGTTGGTAATACTACCGTTGTTGTAGGATTTAACCTTACACTGTTATTTGATCCGATTCATATCCGAGTTTCAGTGGCTGATCCATTATATCCCTAATTGCGCCTCGGTGATGTGAACATACGTATTCAATGGATGTTGTTTGTCTTTAAGATCGAAGAGTCCTTTTAAACTAGACTCCGTCCGAGTTTCAGTGGCTGATCCATTATATCCCTAATTGCGCCTCGGTGACGTGAACATACGTATTCAATGGATGTTGTTTGTCTTTAAAATCGAAGAGCCCTTTTAAACTAGACTCCGTCCGAGTTTCAGTGGCTGATCCATTATATCCCTAATTGCGCCTCAGTGACGAGAACATACGTATTCAATGGATGTTGTTTGTCTTTAAGATCGAAAAGTCCTTTTAAACTAGACTCCGTTTTATAAACATATTTTAGCTGAACTTGTGGATACAACTTTTTGACAATTTTTTTTCTCAATTAGGTATGAGATGGAACCCAGGTAAAGTACGATTAAAGTAACAGTTTTCTTCTGAACATCGAAAATAACAACAGATGCTATATATAGCTTGTCAGTTTTATGTGGATTATTCTATTTCGGAACTACAACAAAAAACAGTTTCCACTAAGCTTTCTTTAATGTTCTAAACTTCTGCTTCAAAATGGCTTTGACTTCCTGATACTTTAAACCATTTATACACTCGGGTTTTAACCTGAGGTTCTTTCAAAATGGGAATAAAGTCGAGTGATAGCGGGTTTATGATACACTTTATTGGTAAGTATATCCTAGTTATCTAACACATAAACATCTAAGAACGAGAGTTGGCCATTCTGTTGATTTTCAATAGTAAAATTTATATTGGGATGTTTGCCATTCAAAAAACTTGAGAAATTTATTAATCTACTCGACATTGTTAAACACCACAAAATAGAAATTATAAAATTCTAGCTCTTTGGACAAGAACCATTTTCTTATGATCAAACAAATGGTAGTTTGACAAATCGCGAATAACATCATCTTGGTGTTTTATTCCACGCTAAGAATGTTACTGAAGGGTATTATTTCGTAGGTGTTAACATTTTTATTATGATCCGCGGCCGCGAAAAAGTACTATATTTTACTAAAAATTAGGCTGAAAAAATTGTGAAACATATAATCGAAAAAGCGCATAAAGCGCAATAGGACTTATTAGTAAACAGTTTAGCTACATTAGTTGAGCTGATTTCAACACAACATAGTAATTATTAGTAAACAGTTTAGCTACATTAGTTGGGCTGATTTCAACACAACATAGTAATTATTAGTAAACAGTTCAGCTACATGAGTTGAGTTGATTTCAACATAACTTTCAGATTTCCATTCGGATACTAGGAAGCATGGAAACAACTTACAGTGCTAAAATCAGGGGTTCTATTCCTCACAGGGGACACAGCAGATGGCTCAATGTGACTTTGCTCTAAAACAAAAAATCCAAACTTTATAGAAATTAGGAGCGCTCCCACGGTAACCAGGGAAGCTAAACTTACGAGATATCTTTCAAAGTTAAAAATGATGGCGTCGTAACGGAATATATATACCAAACAATCGGCTCAATGGACTCACAGTGCTGGGTTTTATATAGACTCTCTAAGGTTCATAAATAGGCATGTCTAATCAGACCACTTCTTTCTAGTTTAGGCACCTATAATTAACCATTAGCAAGATTTTCAACCCTGATTTTCAAACAGTTTGTACAGAATATACATCCTGGTAAGGATGCTTTTAAGTTTGTCAATAACTTAAAATAGACTGAGTTTAATAATGATGTACATTGTGCTAGTTATGATTTAAGTAAATGTTTACAAATATTATTCTAGACGAAACCATTCATCTTTGTTATAACCTGGTGTTTGCTGAGAATGAAACAGAACAGGGTATAACTAAAGGTATTTTTAAAACACCTCTATGTTTTGTAATAGTATTCTGTATTGTAAAATTGCAACTATATATTATATATAACACTAAAATAATGCCAGTTTTGTCAGTATATAATTAATACTCGGTTCAGTTACTCATAGTAACTTCAGATCAAGAGTTTATCATTCTTCAAAGATGATTTCCTAGATAAACTTACACTTAAATATCAAATAATTGTTTTAAACTAGTTATGAACCCCACGACGTTTTTTCTCATGTTCCTGTTTTAAACTCAATAAAACGATATCTTTTCTCATCATCTTATAAATAAAATTCATTTCCTGTGCATCAGTCTGTCTGCTTGTGTGAAACGCCAATCACGCCCAAACTATTGGGCCAATTGCCACCAAAGCTGACACATAGACCAAAATGGATTTTTTGGTGAACATGGGCTATTTGTTTTTGGGTCCTAAAGCGCGAATCTGCGCATGCGTAGAACTACGTCCTTAATCCTTTGACCGATGAAACTATCTTTTTCATTACAAAACTTTATATATACATCATCCTTTACACTCCACACTTTTTCTATTTGTTTTCCCTACATATCACCCCCCCAAATGCCAAAACGTAAGAACTCCAGCGTCTCCAAGCCCAAGACATCCACAAAAAGAGTGGCACTATGGCGAGCAAACAAAACACTGGAGCAGCGGGAGTGTCAACAACAAAGAAACAAGGAATCTATCGCAGCTGCAAAGGCTGGGGAGACACCTGAACAGCGTGCATCTCGACAAGTCATAGATCGAACATTCACTGCAGCAGCAAGGGCTGAGGAAACACCTGAACAGCATGCTTCTCGACAAGTCAGAGCCCGAAGATTCATTGCAGCAACCAGAGCCAATAAAGCACTACAACAAAGAAGGGAGCGCCATAGGCAAGACCAACATGCTGCTGCTGCTGCAAGAATAAGAAGAAATAACCTTGACTAGAACAGAGCTGCTTTAAGTTACCAACCTAAGATAGATTGTCAGTCCAGAGTGTCAATAGGTTCTATGTCAGTTACTTGCTAAGAATGTGGTGCTAAAAGTGGAAAGGAGAATCCAAGGGAATGTGCTGTAGTGATGGAAAAGCCAAGCTTAGCCTTGTGAAGGCCCCTCCTGAGCCACTGAAATCCTTGGTATCTGGTCAAACCCCTGAGTAAAAGCACTTTCTGGCCAGTATCAGGAAGTGCAATTCTTGCTTTCAAACGACTTCTTTTGGTGCATCACAGGAGATAGTGGAACCAGGATTTATACCCACCTTTAATGTTTAAGGCAAAGTCTATGATCGAATCGTATTGATTCAGCCATTGCTTGGCGAAGAGCCCAAGGTTATCCAGATTTACTTCATGGTAGATGAAGGTCAGCAATCAGCAAGGCAACCAGCGATGCAGCAATGTTCTTGGTGTCCACTCTCTGCAAAGGATGTTCCAACAACACAATTCATTGATCAGAAGTTTCAAACATTCAGTTCAACAAGTCACCTCCAATGATTACCAGGTTGTAATTAGTGCAGACAAGGTCCCTAAGAAGGGAGAATGCCCCAACCTGTGATGAAGTTGCTGTTCTTATGAAGGGGGAAGAGCATGGTAAGAGAGACATTGTTTTTTGATATCAAGACATCACCATCAAACGAATTCCTGGGACAAATAGAGCCTACGATGCCCTACAATATCCCATGATCCTGTGGCAAAGTCAAGTTAAGTAACACTTCCAGATTACATGAAGACCAAAAGGCAGAAAACTTTGCTGCAGCTTTTTTTGACATTGGAAATGGAAATAGTCTTGCTTAAGGCACAGATGGACTTATCACCATGTCTAAAGGTATCCTTTCCATCTCAAGAGAGGAACTGTAGAAAAGGATGTTCCCAAATATGCAACAACATTTTCAAGACATTATCTGGCTACGGAAGAGGGCTATTTTGGTTCCCAAAAATGATGCTGTTGAAAGGATAAATTCCAGGTGTTGGACCTTGATCAAGTTGTTCATTATCCAGTTGAATTCTTGAATTTCCTGCAACTCCGAGGTGTTCCACCACACAACTTGGTACTCAAAATTGGGGCACATCTCATGCTTTTGAGAAACTTGGACCTACCTAGGCTATGCAATGGCACAAGGTTAATTGTGAAATAATTACTTTCTCATGTCATCAAAGCTACAACCATTACAGGTAATTCCAAAAGTTAAGATGTCTTTCTGCCTCGGATACCTATCGTCCCAGCTGATACAGCCTTTGAATTCAAGAGACTTCAATTCCCCATCTAACTCAGCTTTGCAATGTCCATTAACAAGACTCAAGGACAAGCATTACAGGTGGTTGGACTAAATTTGTGAACTCCTTGCTTTTCTCACGGGCAGCTTTATGTTGGATGCTCTCGTTTAGGCATTGAAAACAATTTACATTACTTTGCACCAGAAGGCAAGACCAGCAACATTGTTTACAAAGCGGCTGTTTGATGTAGTTATTTCATTTTTAGTACTAGTGTTTGTGTATGTATTTATTATGTAATGTTTTTAGAAAATAAAAGTTTTGAAATAAATATGTTTTGTACTCATTTCCATTTTTCGTTGTCATTTCTCAATCTCCCCCGAGAAACTCCGGGTACGTCTGCTAGTGAAACTCCGGGTTTGCCAGTGAAACTCCGGGTACGTCTGCCAGTGAAACTCCGGGCACGTCTGCCAGTGAAACTCCGGGTACGTCTGCCAGTGAAACTCCTGGTACGTCTGCTAGTATTCAATCTAAAATACGTATACTTGCCATAGCGCCCATGCTGTTTTTGTTGCCTGATCACCTTACGCTAATACATACGATGAAGCTTGCAAGTCCTTTAACCCTATAAGGTACAGAATATTTACGAATACTGTTTTCATTATCATACCATGTGTTACATTTATCAATTCATTTTTTCATAACTTAATGAATTTTTGATAGAAACATTCTGCAGTAAGCATTTCTTATCTTGATGCTTATGGCACAGTTGTCAATTTCCGGACTCACAACTGGCAACTTCCGGTTGTTATTATGCAAAGAAGTTACATGTATATAAAAAGAAATAAACTACGCCGTTTTCCCGTTATATCGCAACTTAATGAAAGTAGCAAAAAAAGGGGGAGGGGAGGAATATTTTTTGAGAGATGTCACGACCAACTCGATCAAAGCTTGTTCATACACTAAAGCACGTTTTACACAAGCGACGACAGTGGTAAATCTTGTCAAACTGCCCAGATTTTATGGTTTCTGAATAATTCAATACGTGACTTTGATACAGTACAGTACAAAGCAAGGAGTCGAATAAGGTTACATTTTATGGAAATACATGACCAAAATATTCACACAAAATGTTGTTGAACGATTTCATATGCTTTTAATTAACTGAAAGGGTAAACCCAGACAAAAATGGGGCAATATTTTAGGGGTATATGTAATATATAGTTACAGTTTTACAATACAGAGCACTATCCGTTATTAACCCAAAGATACGAAATCCTATATAATCCAAGCGCTTTCGAAAGCCCACCATTTGAAAGCGCACAGGTTATAAGGTTTCTTTGTGTTAAATTGATTTCTTTAACCTAAATGTTTTCCTAACATAACGAATACTATCACATATCGCTAATATGCTAGTTTAGAGGTTATTGTTTTAACTATAAGGTTATATTCCGTTTTTAACAACAAAATTGGTTTTGAAACATTAGCAGTCACTTAATTATTGAATTTGTTTCTTAGCATTATACCACTCTTGTACTTAATTTTGTGTAGAAATAAAAAAAAACAATAGTTTAGTCATTGTTTGTGTTTTACTAGGGACAGCTTGTTGTACATAAAAGGTTTGTCGACAACAGACAATAGGCCTCTGAGAACGTAAAATAGTATATTCAATGAAATAGTTTAACTACAATGATTCTGAAATTCAAACCCACTAAGCGAACAAAGATTCCGTCTTTGTCAACAAAATGCTGGTCAAAATAGACAATTTGTAAAAAAATAGGATTTTCTTTTAGTTTAAGCTAGTTTGGTTGTTAAATCTAGCGATACTTAATGATGCACGAAGCTATACACTGCTTACAAGCATTTAGTTATAGGAATAACTTATTAGATTCAGCTTAAGAAAAATGTCTCTATCACAGCATAAAGCCAAGTAATTCATTGTTATTTGTTACATCTTAGGGTCGGGTGTGGTTTAATAGCTAGCATGCAGGACTCTAGATCAGATAGTTCATGAATAGTGTCCTGTTGCTACAAAAATACGTGAATTATAAAAAAAAAAACGATTTGTACTTTAGAACCCTGGGTGCATTATAATAGTGACGGTCAAATTCGTTTAGAGTAACCCAAGAGTTGGCGGTGGGTGCTGTTGACTAACTGCTTTCCTTCCAGTCTGTCAATTCAAAATTAGGAACAGCTAGTTCAACTAGCGCTTGTATAGTTTGTGCGAATATCCAAAACAAAACAAACCAAAAGTCACACCTCATGCAGAAATTTAACACGATAAGAAAACACAAGCTATTTTTCTTTGTTTGTTGATAAGCACAAAGCTACACAATGGAATATCTATGCTGTACCTAACGCAGGTATCTAAACCAGACTTTTAGCTTGATAAGCCCTCAGATTTGCCGCTGAGTTACCGGTGGGATTTTTTTTACAGACATTTTTGTTAGTTTTACAGTTATTTTATAACGGAAAA
Source organism: Limulus polyphemus (assembly GCF_000517525.1). NCBI lineage: Eukaryota > Metazoa > Arthropoda > Merostomata > Xiphosura > Limulidae > Limulus > Limulus polyphemus. The sequence goes on from NW_013665744.1 coordinate 321,362, forward strand.
TATAAATACAATATAAGTCTTCAATCTGAATTGTACTATGCGAACGAGGGCAAGCTAAACGGCTAGATCACAGAGACCCCATGGTTCAGGTTTATACTTTCCGACTGAACTACCGACAAGAGGGAAGACAGCCACTTAGCAGCACTCTACGCTACAAACATTTTGTTCGGCTCTTTGGGCAGAGTAACGGGGTTTTATAAAGCACCAATAACGTCTCGAACTTCAGTTCCTTGGATCCACAGCCCGGCATGTTAACCATTAGGCAACATCTGGCTTTATAACAAATTTCATTAATGTATTCACTGTTCCTATAATCGTCATTTTCTATGCATAAGTGGTCAGATATTGTTACAATATAACGTCTGTTTGTACGTACATAATTCTTACTGATTTAATGCGCATATTCTCTCCAGATATTTACTGAATTTAGCCTGTCCTGTAAATTGCAAAAAGTCTCAATTTAAACTTAAATCTTCTCTAATTAAACTATTACACATTAGTGTTATATTTACTGACAAACATTAAGTGTACATAACGTGACACAAATCTACGACGCTGTGAGTGTTCTAGGGACAGTAAACATCATCAATTTAAACTTAAATCTTCTCAAATTAAGCTATTACACATTAGTGTTATATCTACTGACAAACATTAAGTGTACATAACGTGACACAAATCTACGACATTGTGAGTGTTCTAGGGACAGTAAACATCATCAATTTAAACTTAAATCTTCTCAAATTAAACTATTACACATTAGTGTTATATTTACTGACAAACATTAAGTGTACATAACGTGACACAAATCTACGACGCTGTGAGTGTTCTAGGGACAGTAAACATCATCAATTTAAACTTAAATCTTCTCAAATTAAGCTATTACACATTAGTGTTATATCTACTGACAAACATTAAGTGTACATAACGTGACACAAATCTACGACGCTGTGAGTGTTCTAGGGACAGTAAACATCATCAATTTAAACTTAAATCTTCTCAACTTAAGCTATTACACATTAGTGTTATATTTACTGACAAACATTAAGTGTACATAACGTGACACAAATCTACGACGCTGTGAGTGTTCTAGGGACAGTAAACATCATCAATTTAAACTTAAATCTTCTCAACTTAAGCTATTACACATTAGTGTTATATCTACTGACAAACATTAAGTGTACATAACGTGACACAAATCTACGACGCTGTGAGTGTTCTAGGGACAGTAAACATCATCAATTTAAACTCAAATTCATCACATTAAGCTACTCATCTAAAGCAAGTTGTAACGATACGTAATAAAATTTACATCTACTTTAGCAGTGGATGCCTAGTCTGCAGGACAATGGTAATTAAAAACAAGGATCTTTCTAGATTTCAAACGAAACATATATATATACTGGGTGTCCATCTTGTAGAAGTTTCGTTTATGAAGAGATTTCTTTGACCTTTTGTTTAAAGTCATCTGTCATCAGAGGCTAAAGCGAACACTTCTGTTACTAGTTAAAAACTGTGACCATTAACTGCAGATGATTGAACTCTTGCTACCATAGTCCTCTGCGACATTTGTGAACTACTTCTAGACTATGTATCGCAATAAATGAGCTACAAATGAACAATACGCAGCATTTGTGAAGTCTATGCGTTTAGAAAGGTAATTCAATATGGTATTTGGCGAGAATCCTAATCAAATGGCGAATCACTGTATTTTCAAGAGAAAAATGTTTCAGATTGTATTTTTTGTGTGACATATTGGCAAGATCAGTCGCTAATAAATTACCGAGCCCGCTTCCTTATACGGTATACTCTTTAATGTTTCATAAAATAAGTATGTCGTTCGAAAATGTGTTTACAAAAAGTGGTGAAAATGATCAAGTTTAGCTTATTTTTTAATTTTGTGTTGAAACTTTCTCTTAGAAAAAAACAAAATTCAATATTATACAAAGAAAGCATCTTCCTGAAGGAAGCCAAGAGCACAGATGTTGCACGAGATTACACAGAAATGTTGGATAAGTTTAAACTTGTATATGATGTCCAATTATAAAAAATAAATAAAAGTGTTAGAAATTCTTATAATTTTTATAGACAGAGGTGTTTGTGTTTTTCTTTCTTATTTTTTTTTATTGAGTCGGGGGCATATCCACCCAACCAACGATCGATTGAGGAATAATAATAATCCACAAAGTGCAACACGTGTTTCCATAACACAAACATCTACCACTACTACACGATTACTTGGTCAGCAAAACATGTCTCACCTCACGTCTCAAGTTTATAATAGAAAAAAAAATTCAGTTCTAATGCCACAACATCTGATGCACAGTTTGGTTTTAACGTATGTGTGTTCTTCTCAGTGGTAGCGTATAGTTGATATATGAAAATTTTTAAAGCAAATATATATATATATACTTCACAAAACTTATATTGTATCCCAAGAAATAGAACTCAAATTTGATCTTTAGAAATAATATCTAGATAGAAGGTTTCATAAACCTATATTACATTCCAAAAAATATAACACAGCATTTGATCTTTAGAGATAATATCTAGATAGAAAGTTTCATAAAATATATAGTACATTCAAAGAAATATAACACAACATTTGATTTTTAGAAATAACGTCTAGCAAGGAAGGTTTCATAAAACCTATAGTGCATTCAAAGGAATATAACACAACACTTGATTTTTAGAAATAATGTCTTTATAAATATTTGGTTTCCCTGAACTTTCATAAAAGTATTTAAAGAAAAAAGTTTTTCTGTTAAACATTTTGTAAAAAGAAAGAAAATATCTAATGAAGTACAACAAATTATTCCTAATTCTTTCTCTGTAGTTTATAGCAACTAACTCAGAATTTCCTATTACAACACATGACATTTTATCTTCCAGTATGTTATGAAGGGAGGTGTAAAGAAACGTCGTTTGAACTCGAGTAGTTAATGTAAAGAAACGGCCGGTCTCTGGTCAGTCTCTGTTTTTAGAAAATTATTGGAGTAAACGGGTATAGCGAATGTCTTTCTAAGTTCAGTCGATATGAATTTAATGTTAGATATGATTTATAGGAATTTCTACCAGGGTATTCTACTAGTAACAATGATTTTTACAGTAAACATGTAAAAAGTAAATATATTTTGTATGTTTTGTGAATTATTTTAACCGTTTAATACAGTTAATACACCAAACTTATAATAATGTTACCAAATCAATGAGCTCCCCAGTGGCACAGCGGTATGTCTGCAGACTTACAACGCTAAAAACCCGGGTTTCGATACCATGGGTAGGCAGAGCACAGATAGCTTTTTGTGCTTCAATCAAATCAATGTGTCCTAATCGATTTCAAAGCTGTACAACGTTTAATTTTCGGTATTTCGGTCAAAAAGTAAGTAATATAATACTTCTATTCTGTTAATGGAGTGTCACAATACTTGACATATTAATTCTTGTTAATAACAATTAGTCTCGTACTTCTTGTAACAATGATTAGTTTCTTACTTTTTGTTAATAACGCTTAGTCTCGTACTTCTTGTAATAATGATTAGTTTCTTACTTCTTGTTAATAACGCTTAGTCTCGTACTTATTGTAATAATGATTAGTTTCTTACTTCTTGTAATAATGATTAGTTTCTTACTTTTTGTTAGTAAAGCTTAGTCTCGTACTTCTTGTAATAATGATTAGTTTCTTACTTCTTGTGATAATGATTAGTTTCTTACTTCTTGTTAATAACGCTTAGTCTCGTACTTGTAATAATGATTAGTTTCTTACTTCTTGTTAATAACGCTTAGTCTCGTACTTGTAATAATGATTAGTTTCTTACTTCTTGTTAATAACGCTTAGTCTTGTACTTCTTGTTAATAACGCTTAGTCTTCGTACTTCTTGTTAATAATGATTAGTTTCTTACTTCTTGTTAATAATGATTAGTTTCTTACTTCTTGTTAATGACGCTTAGTATCATACTTCATGTAATAATGCTTTTAACTTATTTTTCACACAGAAATTGCTGATGAAATACGGCATTTCTTAACAATTGTCTGATCCAAAGGAGCGCCTAAAATAAAAATATAGATCCTGTTTTTAAAAGTTGTACTTACCATCAGTTTATGAATAAAACATCAGCATTTTTTCTTGGAGGAGACCGATGGAAAATTAAATTAGGAATTGAAATCACAGAGAGAAAGCTGGACGATTAATAATCATAGATATCGTTATTAAACTTTATTATAAGAATAATTAATTTTACTCCGGATCGTTTTGGGCGTATGCGACTTAAATTTCAGATTATGTTAAAAACTTTAAACAAAACAAGTTATGCGAAGAAGACTACCAGTGAAAATTAGCTTCGCCGGATTTATACCTTCATTGAAATGGTTGTTTCGGTTAGGAATAGTAAGTCATGCAATTGTACCGATTTGTTAGGGTGAAGATTAAAAAAGGTTAAAATGAATGCTATGAAGCCTGTATTTTATACATCTCTGACGGTCGACTGCTGTATATATATATATATATAATGTATTAGGTTTTGGTTAATGTTTAAATAGTATTTTAAGCAAAATATCTTATTGTTGTATTTTAGCGCAAAGCTACACAATGGGTCATCTGAGCTCTGTCCACGGCGAGAATCGAATTCCAGAATTTAGGGTTAGAAGGTCGTAAACTTACCGCTGACTTACTAGGGACAAGTAAAAGATAAATTGGAATATTTAAAAACAGTTTTTTGACCATAACACAAACAAGTTTGTTGTAGATTACTACATACTATTTAACGCGCTACGCAGCTCGAAATATGTTAAGTAATTAAAATGTTCCACAGTATCACCATTTTTGGCCCGGCATGGCCAGGTGGATAAGGCGCTCGACTCGCAATCTGAGGGTCGCGGGTTCGAATCCCCGTCCCACCAAACTTGCTCGCCCTTTCAGCCGTGAGGGCGTTATAAAG
>NW_013665744.1:327296-349246 GCF_000517525.1 Limulus polyphemus
CAAAAACAAACAAACATCACCATTTTTTTAGCAGAACAGGGTGTAATATTTTGTTGTTACCTCTTGTATATGTGGTTATTGAATACTGCAGTAAACTTGTATGATGGTTATGAATACTACAGTAAACTTGTATGTATGGTTACTGAATACTACAGTAAACTTGTATGTGTAGTTACTGAATAGTGCAGTAAACTTGTCGCTATGAAAGCTAGATTAACCAAGAACTCTTATCAAAAACAAACAAGATGTAGAGAGTAGAGCAAACTAGGCTTCTAAAATACGCACTTTATATTAATGTTGTTTTCATGGCCTGCTCTTCTGCGGAGAAGAAACAACGTTTCTGCTACTGCCAGATGAAGTTTCTAAATTCTCCTAGCAAGACATTACCGAAAGTTTTTGTGTTTCTTCTCCAGCAACTTGAGAAAGTAGATTATAAGAGACCCGAGAAACAAACAAATCTAAACCTTATAACATATTACGTAAAAAGAAAAAAAATCAGGAAATGTAAGTTTTATAGTGGGTGCGTTATAAGAGTGGCAGTCACTCCCTCAGCATGTGTGGTGGGTGATCTGTAGCTCAGAATTAGGGACAGCAGCAGATAACCATAGTAGCTTTCCAATAAATAGTGAAAACAAGTATAAAGTCACTGGGAATCTTGGTCGTATTTAGGTTAATCAAGATTACCTGATACACATATTTATTTTATTAGTCTTAACATTGTTTGCAGATTTGTTGTCTGTAGAAACACAGTAAAAATCGTGTTCTAAAGTTTTACAGAAGAAGAAAAACTACAACAAAAACGAAACATTTTAGCAGTTTAATATAACGTTCAGTTTTCATTTTGTTTACATAAAATAACTGTTGTGTAATATGTAAGTAAGAAAAAATGTTCAACATTAAGCTAATTTTCCTTTATCACATCTTGCATTGTAACCTCAAGCCCCCCCCCCCCCACAGTGGCACAGCGGTATGTCTGCGGACTTACAACGCTAAAAACCTGGTTTCGATACCCGTGGTGGGCAGAGCACAGATAGCCCATTGTGTAGCTTTGTGCTTAACAACAAACAACATTATAACCTCAGAAATGAAAAAAAAAAGTTCGGTTTACTGAAAAAAAATCAACATTGTGTAGAGATACGAAATGAATATAAAGTTAATAATCTTCTATATACTAACTTGCTTTTGCTTGCGTAAGATGTCATAAAATTACAAAACAATTCTGCGACGGAGATTGTGATCATAGGAGTTGGACATCTTACAAAAAGAGGTTCGAATCGCTTCTGCTCGGTAAAGTAACTTTCAGTTTATTGGTTTGTTTTGTTTTCGATTTCGTGCGAAGCTACACGAGGGCTATCTGCAGTGACAGACTAGTGGAAAGACACCTAGTCAGCACCACCCACCGCCAATTCCTGGGCTACCCTTTTTACCAACGAAAGTTGAGATTGACCGTCACATTATAACGCCTCCACGGCTGAAAGGACGAGCATGTTCGATGACGGAACTTCGAACCCACGACCCTCAGGTTGCGAGTCGAGCGCAAGGCCTTGCCAGGCCAACTTTAGTTTATTATGATATATTCAATTACAATTGTTGAAAATTAACACTTTTTAAATTTGTAAGGAGGAACAAAATTTTGACAAATTAATTTACTCGAACAGCATCTTATGCGACATATGGGCTAAATGGCTATGTCATAGATCCACAAAAGTTCAGGTATAACACTCGAACAGCATCTTATGTGACATATGGGCTAAATGGCTATGTCAGATATCCACAAAAGTTTAGGTATAACCTTTCTTCATTTAGAACTGTTTTCTTTGTTGTTAAGCACAAAGGTACACAATGGGCTATCTGTGGTATGACTACCAAGGGTATCGAAACACGATTTTTAGTATTATAGGTCTTGACACTTAACGCTAAGCCACTGGAGGACCATTTAGAACTGCTTTCCAAGAGGGAAACCAGTCAGAAGCATCCAAACAGCTACTCTTAACCGAATAACAGAATTTACTATTATTTCAAAGATGCACCCATAGCCGAAAGTGCGTAGCACGTTCAGCAGCAAATCGCGGGCTCGAACCTTGGACCTTCGATCCAAACTATTACGCTACCGTCGGCCCTGAAAAATTAATGTATCTTTCTTCTATAATGTCCTACATATAATAATTCAAGAGATAATAAAAAAATCTACTTTGTTGTGAATGTCCTTTGTGTTGCAAATAATTAGTTACCGTGTTTGATCATTTGTAGTTGTTCATTTTAAAATTATGAAATAATTCTATGAGATTGCAATCATTGTTCTTTGGTATAAGTACGTGCGCAAAACATTGCTGTCATAATATTTATGTTCTTATATACCTTTTAAGGTATCTTCAACGACTTTAAATGTCTTATAAGTTAAAGAAAATGTCGTCTCATTATATAAAGTTTTACTTAAGAAATAATGCAGCTGACATATTTCCAGATACCTTCAAAAAAGGTACATTCCACTTGACATTTATTTCATGTATTTGTAAGTGTTTTTACACCCTTTTATATGTTCATCTTCTGAACACAACTTTAGCACGACTAACCTTGTAAGAAATATCAAATAGTAGTTATTGCTTAGAAACCCCATTCTTATGATACATATAACAACTGTTATTTATTCAAATGTTTTAGAACGAATACTAATATGTATTCTTAGAATTTGAATCAGTAAAGGACATCAAGAATAAGAAAGATAAGTAGGTTATTATCACATTTTAAAAGCACTATGTAACATATGTTTGTTTGTTTTAGTGTAAAACCGAACAATGAGTTATTTTTGCTCTGTCCACCAGGGAGAATTGAATCCTGAATTTTATCTTTGTTAGTCCGTTCGGAAGACATATCAGTAGTAATGCGTGAAATTAGTGTTATACACTTTGTATTGATATTTTATGTTTTTCTTGGGAAGAACTATGAAACAGAAAAAAGATAAATAAAGTGGTTAGAAAATTATGATAAATAAGGCTGTTAATCGTATCTGGCAGGCTTTTCTTTTCTGATTCGAATTAATTTAATATAACTGTTAATTTAAGAACGAAGTGAATCATATAAATAAGTGGAAAACTCTATATGAGTCAACAACTAAAAAACAAAGCATTTTCAACTTATTTTGATTAAAAGGAACAAACAAAAAGTTGGCGTACTAGGTTATACCGGGTTTATTCTATAATTACACAAGCCTGCGATGGTTTTATTGTCTTGATATGTTTACATGTTCTACAGTAGTTCCTGTACGCTGAATCCGAAAATCATATCCATTTTTCTCCACCACGCACAGATTTTTCACAAAACGTCATAACGCAATAAATACAAGAAATACCACAACACGTAGTTTTGAGACTAAAAGATGGAGATTTCACACACACACACACACACAAATCAGGATAAATGAGGATGCATATTCGTTTGACATCAATGTTCTTCCCTTTTCTTCAGTTTGTTTATATTTTTGTTAACAAACATAACGATAAAAATATTCAGTGGTAAACGAAATAATAATTTGATCTAAGAAAGAGTTGTTTTTTCTTCCCGATTTGTAAAAAATCCTTTTCGAAATCTGAGTAGCTGAATTATGGAAAATCCGTTATTAAAACCAAAACGACTTTTATAAAGTTTAAATTCGCAGGTCTGTGTTATTTGACAAAAGCGTATTACGTTTTTAATGGTTTTCATTTGGGTTATTCAAAATTGGAATCATTTAAATAGATTAGAACCTAATAACTCACAAGTAAAATATAGTGAATATTGATGAACAAGTCGGAGCATACTTCAATCCAATAACTTACGTTAATACATCAGAATATTTCCTTTTACAATTCGAATTACAAACCAAATTTTATTATACGATCTCAGTATACAAGTATAACATTCAGATATACGAGCAACTAAGACAGGTTGACTATGGCATACTTTTTATCCTTACTGAGGCAACAAAATATGATTTAAATGTGAAAAGAGGCTTGGCATGGTCTGGTAGCTAGGGCACTCGACTCGCAATCTCCGCATCGCAGGTTCGAATCCCCGTCGCCAAACTTGCTCTCCCTTTCAACAGTGGGGCGTTATAATCTGACGGCCAATCTCCCTATTCGTTGAGTAAAGAGTAGCACATGAGTTGGCGGTGGGTGGAGTTGACTAGCTGCCTTCCCACTAGTCTATCACTGCTAAATGAGGGACGGCTAATTCAGATAGCCTTCGTGTGGTTTTGTGATAAATTCAAAACAAACCAAATCATTTGTGAAAAGTATAAATATTATACAGACACAAGAAGCCTTACTTAACGCTTTTGGCCCTGAAATCATTAAGAGACCTAAAGAAAAATATTTTTTTCAGGAATAAAAAATGAAAACAATTCTGGCTGACATTGGTACATAAACAAACACACCAAGTTTGAATTAGTTTTACGAGCTTAAAGTATTGTTTTCGCTGAGGATCAGCTGGAGACGAAATGCCGTTTTGAACGTTCCAAAAGTGCATTTCTTGGCATATATTTCAAGTAGTGTAGAGGAAACACAACAACCTATAAATTATTAAGTAATAATCCTTCCCCTCACACTTGTAGACCTTGAGTTTTACTAGGTCCGTTTGATTTTGTTTGTTTGAAATTAAGCTCCAAGCTACACAATGGGCTATCTATGCTCTGCCTCACGGGTATCGAAACCCGGATTCTAGCGTTGCAAGTCCGCAGACATACCACTGTGCAACTGGGGGGCGTGGTCCGTTTGATGTGGTGAGAGTCCTAAACTTTAAACGATACGGAGACTGTTAGATCTTGAAGCTTTTTGGAGTATACCTTTATGTATGAAATTGTAGTTTGAACCAACTTTAGAGTATAAAAGTAAACAGCTTTAAATATTTTGTAGATTCTAAGATTATTCATAGTATGTATTTCTAAAAGATTATTCATTTTAAGTACTTATATTTAAGATCTTGTTATTTACCGACGAAATAAAAATATATATATATTTCATTAAGCATTTCAAACAACGAATTATATGTGTTGTTTCTTTCATGTTTCTGTTGATCAGTGATGATAATTTGCATTACGTTAAACACGAAGTCTACAACAGTTAACGTTACAACCAGTTTGTTTTGTAACTATTTTAGCAAACTTAAGATTCCGTTAAGATAGAGCTACCTATAATTACGTTCCAATCCAAATGAAACATGAGGTAATTTTAGACCAAAGTTTCTTCAGTTTGTTTGTTCTGCATCTATGTCGAAGAACTAGCTGACTGACAGAAAACTTCATCTTTCAAATAATGATGACTGATTATTCAAAGACAGCTTGTCATTTCGTTCGTTGACCAGGACACAAGTTAATACTTGACTATAATTACAATACACATGTACTCCATAGGTTCACCATAGGTTCTCGTTTTCTTTGTTTCATTTTCGAACGTTTTAATTATACACTTCTTACGCATGATAAATACGTTATCCTAAACAAAATGACAAAATCACTGAAATATTACTATCGTTTTGGTGATTTGACCTAATTACGGACACCTTATTTGGGTACAAAATAGGTAAGTGGGCAGTTCCCCATTACAAGCTTTTTATCTTCAATAACGAATTATGTAAGAATTACTAGGTATTATTAATTCTCTCTATTATTCTAATACCTATATTAGCATGGTTTATTCTTATAGAATTAAAATTAGTGGTCAAATGTCAGTTGAAAATTTTTCTACCAAGAAACGTACTTATTGTATTTCGCTATATATATATATATTGAAAAAAAAATGGCCACCACTATTGCAATAACACATAATCTCAGACGAAGTTGATACGACAACAGCCACCATAACGCTAACGTTTCTTGGGTTATACCCACGACTTAAGAACTTCATCCCATAAGACACTTCTGCGGCCAATGATCGTCAATTAATTAATAACTTGAAACAGTGTGCAAGAACATTAAGAGTTGGGTGTTCAAAGCAGGTAACAGAAAGCATCCCTACCGCCACTTCGTACAAAGGCACCCTGACCATCAGACAGTGTATACCATGTTTTAAGTATATACAGAGTGAGTTCTTATTTAAAGCTCACACAAAACGTTTGGTGAGGTAATAATAAATACTGTAATAATATGTTATGTTATAAGTAAATTGTGTGAAATTTAGGATTTTTGTGTTGTTTGTCATAGTATCCACTCCCACATTGTTTTAAGTTCATAACGCGGGCAAAGGACAGGTACCTCAGCTTGTATATATATATATTAATGTTTTATCGCTCAGAGTCTATCGGAATATCCTCAAGATTTAAACATAGCCATCAGGAATTGTATTGCTTTAGTGTGGAAACACATGCATTTCAAGATAATCGTAAAATACATTCATATATATATATAAACACGCAAATGTCCCAGAAAAACAGTCCAACCAAGTTTGTGGACTTATAACGCTACAATCAGGGGTTCGATGCCCTGTGAAGGACAAAGCGCTAAAACAAATTCAAAGTAATGTTTTTGTGTACTTCAGATTACTTTCGTTTTTGAGAAGAATAACCAGTGTTGATTTTCCGTTTGATCCAAGGAATCGCTTCTGAGAAATTTGAAATGATTAACTGTTTTTCAATTGTTTAGGCATCCCGTTTGGATCACTACTCTTCGAATGTTCTAGAAATAATTGAAATACACTCACATTCTCTAGGCTGTGTTTTCTGAAGACTTTTTCTGTCTATAATATAGATATCGAAACGTCATCACTAAATCATGATAAGGCAACAGAAGACTCGATCCACATGGAGAACACATCTAAATCTTCACTAAAATAGCATTCAATCTTCGTCATGATATTTTCTATCACACATTTCATCGCACAAACCACCAGTCAGTCTGATCTTTATCCATCAAAATAATATATTTAAACAGCTTCGTTTCTTTGCTTCAGATATTCACATAAAGCTACATGCGGTTATCTGTTAATTTTGAAGTGGTAGGCTAGAGGAAAGGCAGCTAATCAAGAACACCAACCACTAAACCTTGAACTTTTATGATTAAATAATAGGATTTGGTTGCCACCCTTATAACGTACCCACGACATCAAAATGCGGACTCGATTTTTTAATTGCGACAACGGGGCGCGAGCCATGGACCTTGGGATCTACAGTCCTAGTTAATCACTAGGCTACACCCGGCTGTACGTAAAGAGAGAGAGCTGTATAAGAAAATTCGAAATTAACAAATTACTTATTTTCGTTAGGCTAGAAATCGCATTGAATGACTACACTCTCCTTGTCTATGTTGAACGTATATAAAAATAATGATAATTGTCTTACGGATATTTATATATCTTATTAGCCATTTTTTGTAAGTTGAAGTAAATATTCTCTTTGTTGAATACACTCACTCTGGTTTCCGGGAAAGTTGTATTATATTTTATTCTTGGAAACAAAGTAAACCAGTTTAAATACATGTATCACATTTCTTCTCGTGCGCCAGCTAACATCATTAGATCGTATAGAATACTTTTATGATTTTTTATTTAATTAGAAAATTTCTACATTCTGTATTAATGAGTTGATTCCTTTTCTCGCAAGAAGTGTTTAGATTTAATCACGATGACATAGTTTAGAACACGAGAACTCCGAAATGAGCAGAATAATTATCAAACAGGATAATAAAACACTCAAGTGGGACTTCAAACTTACCTGGGAGAAGACTTAACAGGATTAAAGGAAACAGGATGACTGATGGATCCACCCAGATTTTCTTCATCTTTGGAATCCTAGTAAGCTAATCTGACTTGCGGAACGAGTCACGGTTTATTGTAATGAAGACCTTAACATTATTAACATACTCTTTCATGTCGGTATGTATTCAGGCCACAGCGACACTGTGTTACAGAGTAACCCTCTTCCAAATATGATACAAATAGTCTAGATGGATTACTTTGAAATTGCTTATGAGCTTATAAGTTGACCACTCAACCTTCATGCCAGGAAGGTTTCATTCTTCTCCATCGTCGAAACGCTGCAAATGTAATATAAACTGCTCGAGATCTCTGCACGCGAAAGGTAAGGTGACGACTGCGCATGCTTGGCTACGTATGCTATACGGTTGGAAGATGCTACTAGTGTTGCAAAGTAAGTACCTTCCTATCGAGCGGTGAGGAATATAATCCAGTTAGTAAGTTCTTAAGTCGACTGTGTGAAAGGAAGATCACAGTTACTGCTGCCAACGAAAGAATATTAGCGGTCATAAACACAGGTTTGCAAGATTTAGATTAATTCTGAAACCCATCTCTTGGTGGTTTTATTATCTGGACTGATTGTACAGCGTCGATGTTAAAAACTGAACTAAGGCGTTTGTTTTATTCTGTAGTTTAATAAATGTGTAGAACATGAATCACTTTATCATGACTATGAAATGCTGAGAACAAGCTCCTCCAATTATAAGATTCAGTATCTTAATATTGTCAGATGTCCGTGAATGGTGTTTCAAAAAAACAAAGTAGTCAGAGTGATTAAGGTACATCATTTATCTTCTCGGAGTTTTTCTGGGGGAGGGGGGGAGATAATTTCTTCAAGAGGCTATAACAAGTAAAAATACTAAAACTCATTTTTCAAATTCTGAGAAAAATCACAATTAGTAAGTTAACTTACAATAATGAACGTATAAGATGGTCAACGATTTCTTTTATGAGCTAAAAACTTCTTGAATCATATTTACTTTTTTGAATCAAAAATCCAAAGGTAAATATTTTACTAAAATGAAAGTTAACAGTAAACATAAACTTTATGAACTGTAATTTTGTTTTTGCGAACATTTTGTATTTGAAATGAAGTTATTATATGGTATTGAGGTGATGCGTCTTTGTTAAAACCACGATTAATATGGCATCGTGAAAATAAGCTCCACAGGTTTTATATTGTACATCAAAGCGTAATTGCCTGTTGTTTTGACGTATAAGCCCAAAATATGTCAAGATAAGGCTGTGTCTTACACTTGTGCGTGCGCTTATCCCCTGGGAGTAAAGCAACGTAAAGTAGTTTTTTTACAAAAAGCAGTGAAGGATAATTTAAAATTCTGCTTTTAAAAATCTATCGTAATTTTACGATTGAAACCATGTAACTTCTTGCAGAGTATTAGACGTAGTTTAACAATAATTGTATTATTTTAAAGATAATTGTTTTATTTTAACAATAATTGTATTGATTTAACTGTAATTGTATTGATTTAAATATAATTGTATCATTTTAACGATAATTGTATTATTTTAACGATAATTATCATTTTAACGGCCCCCAGTAGTACAGCGGTATGTCTGGGGACTTATAACGCTAGAAACCGGGTTTCGATACCCGTGGTGGGCAGAGCACAGATAGCCCATTGTGTAGCTTTGTGCTTAATTACAAAAAAAATCAGTACAGTTGTTTAATATTTGAAATATTATTCTAAATCATTTACGTCTTTCTTTAATGTGATATATTAAAAGGTAAAATTATATATTAAAAATATAAAAAGTACTGATAAATTAGGTCGTCAAGAAATTAATGTCGCGTTTTGGAACACTTTCATTAACCACGTCTCAAAAAAAAAAACACGTACATCACGTATAATAGTTAAACGAACCGCCTAAACGTCACATTAGTGTAGCCTATATAATGTGTACAGTTTAGTATACTTTAGTCCCTTATAGTGATGGCACACGACGAGACACACATTAGGCATATAATGTTGTTTGAATACAAGAAGGGAAGCGACGCCTTTGTAGCCACAAAGAATATAAACGAAGTTTATGGAAATGTTTTGAACGTTCGTAAGTGTCAACGATGATTCAGCAAATTTCGCTCACGTGACTTTAGCCTTAAAAACTGTGATGGCAGGGGCTGACATGTTGAAATTTATATTGATGCTCTGAAGAAGCTTGTTGAGTCTAACCCAAGGCAACACACCCGTGAAATTGTATGTCTCTTATGAAACAATACGTAAAAATCTAAGGAATATGGGAAGACTCCATAAAAAAAGGTATTTGGGTGCCTCACGAACTCTCCGATGATCATCGTTTCCAACGTGTGAATGTTGCTTCGTCTCTTCTGGCGCAAAATGCGCATCAACCATTTTTGAACATAATTGTCACCGGCTTAGTTCTAGACAAAAAACACTTCCGACCCCAAAATCTGGAGTCCTGAGGGTGAATACGCTTTTCTTGCATTAACAACCAACTGATCGTCTTGCCAATTTAAAAATCAGGTCTGAACAGTGAATAGTTGACATAAGTTTATAAGTTGGTTTACATTACTATCCAAGGCTAGATATTTCCCTCCATCGAAGATTAGAAAGGGCGTGAATGATTTTGCTGTTGTTATTGCTTTCTTATTAATTATTATAAAGGCATGGGTTGGCCTTGTGGTTAGTGTGCCTGGACTGTAGATCCTATGGCTCATGACTCGCGTCCTGTTGGCCCAAAGTAGTGGTCCATATTTGGAAGTCGTGGATGCGTTATTAGAGTGATGGTGAAATTCCATTACTTGATTAGAATAGTCAAAGAGTTAAAAGTGGGTGCTTTTTAATTGTTGCCTTCCCTATAGTCTATCAGTTTAAAATTAAGGATGGCTATGCATAGATAGCCTTTGTATAGCTTTGCGCGAGATTTCTAAACCCCCAAATAAACACATTTTATAAAAACATATATAATGTATATAACAATGGCTTGCGAATGGTTACATTTGAAAAGAGGAGAGTTCTTTCACGCAGACAAACAGTTGTAAATAATATATTATTGATGAATACTTTCCATTTGTTTAATACAGTTTGTACCTGTTGCTTTTATAGAATAGAAGCCAAGAAAGCGCGAATTTTTAATACACACGTTTAATAACTTTCCTTAATCTATAATAATAAAACGCGTGTCTGTGGGTCTGTGTGTGTGACCGCCATAACTTAAAGAGAAAATAACCTAGAAACCTGAAATTTGGCATACATACTAAGCAGACCCTGAGGGTGTACACCTAGGTAATATTACTTATCCACTTGAGTGCGCGCGTGCGCATCTATTTATGAAGCAAGCTAGCAAAAACCACATAGGAAAGAATATGCGACAATTTCCCTTAAATTAATATATTTCCATTCTTGTTCAAAATAGTACGTTTTTGTCTTTTGTAATTGTTTCTCAGATGCCTGTATGTGACACTTGAGTTGCATTAATTGATGATAATTTATGAAAAAAATAATAATATTTGGTTAGGATTGTATTTTGTTCTTTTTCTCTATGATGATATCGAAATTGGAAGTAAAGTATAAGTGAAATTGTTTATAATTCATTTTTTGTATAGAATATGTGCTTTCGTCTAAATTCAGATATTAAATTTAATAAAAAGTATATATATATATATATATATGGCTAAGTCGATAAAAATAAATCATTTGCTAAAAATATTGACCATATAACATAACATATGTATAAACTGCAAAATGTTGTAATGTAATGAAAAAGAAAGGCTTACGATGACTTTCGGTAAACCAACCATTTTAAAATATTCTCTTTATCAGCATATCTCTTTATTTTGATAGTTTGCACAGAAAGATTTTGATGTTAAAGTGTTTTTTCCAGAAGTTTACTCTAAGCTACAAAAGGATTATCTTTAATTAAGGCATAGCTGGTACTTTTTAAGTCAAGAATTTTTAAAACCGGAGGTTAGCTCACTCATTAATCATATAGGACGAGCATGTTCGGTGACGGAAATTGGAACTTGCGACCCTCAGTTTGGAAGTAAAACGCCCTAACCACTAGACCATGCCATGCTCTAACTGTGAATAGCTATCCCTAATTTAGAATTGATATATTGAGGGAAGGCAGCAAGCCAAAAATTTACACACTTTTGTTATATGCATCACGTAAAAAACAAAAAGAATATGGTTAAACATTGTAATTTTTAAAGTTTAGTTAGAAAAGCAAGTGTTAACAGATTTAACAAAGCAATACGAGTTTGATCACAGGCATTTTTTGCTAATTAAATCACGGATTTCATCATTAGACTCAGTAACATAAATATGTAAGTTTCTAAGTTCTTAGACGTTGTTTTTGCTATGATTATTTAGACATTAGTCACGATTAAAATAATTAGAAACCATAATAATAGGTAAGCAAATAACGATTTATAAGCATAAGGAAGTGTTTTATTGATGGTAAAACACATGTTTCAATACACCATTTTTTTATCTTCTTAAGGCTCTACATTATGCTTATAAATCGTTATTTGCTTAGCTATTATTATATAAGCATAACGTGTTTCGTTACTCAAGAATTATAAACTATAACTTAAAAGTTATTTAATTAGACACTACGTTTCCAACTGAAATCTGAGTAATTTTGAGAACTTTCTAAAAGATACATGTTCTGAACTTGATCAATAATGCTTTATACTTCTGGAAAACAATGACATTTTATTTTAACGACAAAAAATTTAGCTCGATGACGATGAAATCAGTTTCCAGAGGAAAGTTAAGTAAAGATGTTTAGAATTTGTTTTATGATTTCGATTGAATATTTTGAATTGTCCAGCTGTTTAACAGAAGGTTATATGAAAATTTAAAGTGTAGTCTAAATACTTGAAACTTCTCTACTGTTTGAAAGATATTATACG
Organism: Limulus polyphemus; assembly: GCF_000517525.1. Taxonomy (NCBI): domain Eukaryota; kingdom Metazoa; phylum Arthropoda; class Merostomata; order Xiphosura; family Limulidae; genus Limulus; species Limulus polyphemus. The sequence continues at coordinate 339,915 of NW_013665744.1, forward strand.
TTGATAAAATATTGATAATTATTATCTAGTGATGCATAAAGATGGAAGTGAACAGTAAACAAGGAGTTAATTTGCATCGGCAACGAAGGATGAAACGTACGTGTATTGGTAAAATGATGATTTGGATCGTAAGATCAAACTTTCTCATGGATATTTTTCAACTGCTGGAAAAGATTGCATCCTGATTTATTTCTTAAAACTTTGATCACGTGATTGACTCCATACGTTTGATTCCCCCATCAATCTATTTCTTATCAATCAATCCAATAACTTTATCCTGCGCAGGGAAATTTCTTATCAATTAACTAATAATATTACCTAGTTCAGGTCAAGCACTAATCAGTTGACCCAGAACGCTATCCTGTGTAAGCCAAGCTCTAACCAATTAACCAATAATACTACCTTGCGTAAACCAAGGTATTATCAATTAAACAATAATACTACCCTGCGTGGACCAATCTTTTATCAATTAACCAATAATACCACACTGTGTAAGCCAAGCTCTTACCAATTAACCAATAATACCACCCTGTGTAAGCCAAGCTCTTACCAATTAACCAATAATACTACCCTGCGTAAGCCAAGGTCTTACCAATTAACCAATAATACTACCCTGCGTAAAACAAGGTCTTATTAATGAAACAATAATACCACCCTGCGCAGATCAGTCTCTTATCAGTTAATCCATAATAATATATGCACATGCCACGCTACCTTTAATTAATCAGCGAAAAATCATTATTACTTGTCAAAATATTTTTTGTTAACTTTTAAATCAAGAAAAGCATTCGGTTCCTGGCAAGTATAGTATGCCAACCCAACAAGTTATGTTTGGAACAAATTCCAAATTGTGCAAGCACTTTGATAACATTTTTCATATTGGTAACATTCTTCAAATTTATTGAAAATATACGCTGGCCCAATATGTTTTCACACATATATTAGTGGAAAAATTAATGTATCACCCAATTTTTTCACACTTTTCTTGGTTTTCCTAATTTCCTACGAGATTGTACATTGTGGGAGTGTCAGATCTAGTTTAAAACGGTTATGGACATTGTGTGCTGTAAGCTGACTCATATTTCAGTCATTGAAACCCATATATGGTCTTTATTAACAAACCAATTGTGACAAACGTATTACAGCAATTGATCAACAAATACTTAGCAAATATTAAAATGTTCTCTGTGTAAAAAAAAAAAAAATCTAGATTTAAAGATAATGCCACTAACGCAATAGACAATAAAAAAGGTCACAGAGTTTGTTTCTTATTTTAATATTTGGTTGTGCACCCTCTGCACCCTGCTTGACATTGCCGTGGCATAGAGTGCACGAGGGATTGATGTGAGTAAGGGTGAGTTCATGACGTCACACGCGGATTAGGGTTTCCTGCAGTTTTAAGGTGCTTCTCGGTTTTCTCTCTTGTATTTTGTTCCCCATTATTTTCCAGCAGTTTTTCGATAGGGTTAAGATTTAGGATGTTGTCTAGCCGGCGTAGTGTCTTGATCATATTCCTTCAAAAATAGTCCTTTAGCTGAAGTAATGAAATATAACCTAAGATGTCTTTTCAATACACGTAGAGTGAAATTTCCTCTTTATTTCATGTCGACTGCATAAAATGCATGAATATTATGAATCTTTATAGCTCTGTGGTGTGGAGCAGAGTCATCCTGGAATGTGCACTGGTCAACTCCACTGAAGTGATCCCAGCTTGTTGGCTTTAACCGGAACTCGAGGATCTTCTCTTAGACCCATGCAGATGAACTTTGATTCGTCTGAGAAGATCACTTTGCTCCAAATTGCTTCAGTCCAGTCAGCATATTTTTTGGCCAAATGAGCCTCATCTTGTTAGTGAGGAGGAGTATAGTTTTACTGGGAGACTGACTGACCCCTGAGGTTTCCTGCCATTCTGTTTTGAGCTATGTGGAGGACATTCGAGGATTTTGCAGGTTCACGTGTTTCAGAAGAAGGTCGCCAGCTGCTGTGAAAGCTTTCTTCCTACCCCTTCCTTTCCGCTGCTCCACACAACCAGTCTCTCTCTATATCTCTGTACCCAGAGTCCCACAGTAGACTGGCTAAATTTAATTCTTTCAGCAATCTGCCTTATCGATAGTCCCTCTTTGCTCAAAGAAACAATGACTGCTTTTTTTCCGTGGAGTCAATTCGCAACCCTTGGCAATGATAGTGCCACATGCACGTTATAACAGATAAGCTTCTCAATTGACTCTCAGTAAGAACCTCTATTTATAGAAAAAAAAAAACTACTGATGCAACGCCAAGACAGCCTATAAAGCTGCTGATGTAGTAATTAGACAGTAGTGTATCATCTATTAAACACATGAATAAAAAAATCTATAATCCGAGTGCTTTCGGAAGGTGGACCTTTCTACTTCAGGGGTAAACTGTAAAGAAAAGTCCACCTTTCGAAAGCGTTCGTGTTATAGGGTTTTTATTTCTTTCTATCAAGACTTCTTGAACCAACGCGTTTTTCTAACATCATCCATGAAACACATTTACACCTATATGGAATAGGACCTCAAAACAGACGATGATTCCGAAAAAAAGGTAATGTATTAATTTTTTCCACCATTTTAAATACATCTAATAAAATTTCTAAGTTTACATGACTCGTTCACCAAAGTAAATAAGTAAATAAGCATAAGTCACGTTATCAGAATTTTATCCCAAAAATGTAATTTTATCGGCGTCAAAAATATACATCAAAATGGGTGTTTTATAAAAATCATAAATTAATGAACAATTGAATGTGCAAGTCGGGCACATTAGGATAGAGGTCTTTTTCTTTTGTTCATTTTTATACCTATAAGACGTGAACAAGAGACGACAGTCCATTTCTGAATTCCTATACTTCATTTTCTCTATAGGTTTGTGGCAGCCGCTTTTATCTTAAGTGAGATACATAGCTTTTCTTTTTCTGTTTTCAAATAACTGTTGTTATTTTAACTGAAAGTTCACAATGGGTTAGCTATCTGTGCTTTGTCCACCGCGAAGAATCGAACTCACTATCTCAGCATTGTATGTCTATAAACATATCGCAGTCCCACCGGTGGACTTCTAATAAGTCAATAACTATTGGAATAAATAGATTTTACTTTCATAGCGAAAGAGAAGACATAGAAGACGGGACTGAATTTGACATGACCCTGTTAAAAAAAAAGGAGAAGAAGAAGTTAACCAGTGAGCAGCATGGTCTATAATTTGATACTTATTACTAACATGATTCAAATGATTCAGATGTGGATGAGAAAACGGAGCAAATACTCGGGCCACGTCGTCATTAAAGTGAAATGTGAAATTTCTGCTTGAACTCTATTTAACGTTTAATAAACTGACTTTCTATTCATTCTTTTGTTCTACAATAGAAAATGTTTAATTAATGATTTTACTTTATTTTAAATACATTTTTAACATTAGAATTTGCTAGTCGTATTGATGTAGGACCCCCAGTGGCTCACAGGTATGTCTGCGGTGGGAAGGGCACAGATAGCCCATTGTATAGCTTTGTGCTTAACTTCAAACAAACAAACAATGAAGTAGGATTAGAGTCGTATGAGTGTTTTATAGCAAAGCCACATTGAGCAGTATATCGTGTCTACCGAGGGGAATCGAACCCTTGATTATAGCGTTGTAACTCCGTAGACTAATCGGGAGACGACTAAATATTACACTTACAATAGGAAATGGCGAGAAACTATTTTATTTAAATATTGAACATCCATAAAAAAAACACAATGTTTCTAGTAATAAGTTTACGCAAACTAATAACATTAGAATTATTTTAAATAATCAGCAGCACAATCCTTAAAACGTGGCTCATTATCCTCATTATAAAATATCTCCCAAACAATTTGTTTTTTCTTGTATACTGATTCATCCAAACTCACTTGTCCAGTGTATATAACTTTTTTTCTTAATTAGCTACAATGTCAGCTTTTAAAAGCAACACTTTGATAAAAATCGTACTATTCTCACGCCTCATTTTCCCTTCTTATGTCCATCAACTTTATTTAGGTTGGACTTAATATTATCGGGAATTGGCTCTTGACAATATAAACATACTAGTGTATAGAAGCACATTACGCTAAAATTATAGTAATTTGAAGTATTCATGATGTCAGATAAACACGTAGGTTCAAGAAGTCTTGATACAAGATGATAAAACCCCTATAACCCGAGCTCTTTCGAAAGGCGGACCTTTCTTCTTCAGAGGCAAGCTGTAGAAGAAAGGTCCACCTTTCGAAAGCGCTCGGGTTATTTGAAGATATACCAATGTTCCGTCGAAACACATAAAAATAAAACCAGTTCATTATGTTTGTAATTCGTTAATTTTCTTTGATGTAAACATAATAATTTGCTGTTTATCAAGGGTAATAAATAACACTCAGTTTAATTTCTGGCACTGAACTGCTTTCTTCTCCTTTCGCCTCTCTCGGTTCATTCGTAGAAATTGGTTTGATTTCTTACTGGCAGTGTACTACTTTCTCCTTTCGCCTCTCTTGGTTCATTCGTTCTCTTTCAAATCTCCCGGTCTCTCTTTTTTTTTTTTATAAAACTCCTGTCTTTTGTATTTCTTTATCAAATTCATACCGAACAGATCCCTTTCTTTCTTTCTTTCTGACCTTGCATCTGTTTCCCGTATATTGGATTATAACGTTTTATAATCATAGGGGATTTCCATAAGGACCGAACTTAGAAAGACGACCGCCACCCCTCACTCCAATCATTTTCTAATTACTTATAGTACTGTAATCCCCTATTTTTTATAGGCTGACCAAAATCTGACCACCTTCTTACCTCTTTCAACTTTAACCAATGATCTTTGCACCTAACTTCATAGCACCCTTGTGTTTCATTAAAAGTTTTCCTACCTTGTGTTTCATTAAAAGTTTTCCTATTTTTAGGGGCCTGATATGGCCTGGTGGTTAGGGCACTCGACTTGCAATCTGCAGGTCGCGAGTTTTGATTCTATCATCAAACATTCTCGCCCTTTCAGCCGTGGGCGTTCTATAATATGACGGCCAATCTAATTACTCGTTGGTAAAGAGTAGCCTAAGAATGGTGGTAGGTGGTATTAACTAGCTGCCTTCCCTCTAATTTCTCACTTCTAGGAGACGTCTAGAGCAGATATCCCCCGAGGAGGTTTGCGCGAAATTCAACAAAAAACAAACAAAATAAAACTAGAGGGACACTCAGTAGAGCGCATACTTCCGCCAAAAATATGAAAATGTGTCCGTATGTCCGTCGTTATCAACAGAGACGGACCATTTTTTGGCAGGATAATGAGAAATGGATATTCTACATAAGTGCATCAAGTTTCATCAAAATCCGGTTATTTTTGACTGAGTTATGGAGCAAAAATAGTGTGACAAATTGGTCCCCATGTTAACAAATTTTCGTGACCTTGCCGTGAGCTTCACCTTTCAAAAACTGATCACTTCTAAGTTGGGTCATAGTCCAAGTCCATTCAGCTGTTTTCGAGAAATCTAGCTGACAAACATACAAACAAATACAGGGGTGAAAACGTAACAAAACTCAGTTATTGCTAGAACGCGGCGCCAAAACACAATGTTTATTTGAGCTAGCCAAGTTAAAGCGTTTTGTGATTGTTTGTTGTAATGGTAAAAATACAAATAACAATAATAATTAGTAAATTTTCGAGCAATTACTTTGGAAGTATGAAATACGTGTCTAATGGCTTAGAATAATAACGCAGTAGTTTATGACGCTATGTTCTGTTTTCCATTACGAGCTTTTAATGAAATTCCAAAGCCCTTTACATTTCATTTCACTAGCTACATGTGTTTCAAGCCTTTATTCACAAACATCCAAACTCTGAGCATGACAGACCATAGCAGAACACGATTACAATCTGTCAAGAAGTCCCTTTACTCGTAAATCTATCCTCGGAAATCAAATAATGAATGAGCGACAGAAACCTTGATCACAGCTGGTACTGATATACACCACGAGGGTAGCCGATAACGTCAGCAACATCCGGGACTCGACACCCTGGGATTTAATCGGTTTTAACTGGCGGCCTTAATTCGGGACATTAATCAATTTTCGGATATAACTAGATATATTCTCTATACGGCAGAGATATATTACAAAATTAAAATATTTAAAGGATAATTAGTGTAACTGATGAAAATAGACTGATATCTCAACCTCAAGATATATTTAACATACATATATCATTATTTTAGTGTAATTTAATTTTAGTTCTATAAGCTGTTACTTCTAGAAGAAATAGAAAGTTAATGTAACTATGTCCGGACTTAAATGCTTAAATCCGAGTCTCGACTTCCTCTGGTGTAGAGAGCGCAGATAAGCAATTGTGTAGCTTTATGTTTAAAAACTCCCAACAACAACAACAACAAAAAACTTTTAAAACAAGCGTTAATACTTTAGCGTCATCTATGGAAGTAAAACAATACTACTGGATCACGTTTCTTTAACTTATAATTTATTTTTACAAATGTAGTTGTTATGTGCACTTGATCCGATATTTTTCACGCACGAGTATTACAAATATAACTTTTATATATCTTTCACATTTAGAAAACGAACAACGCCAGCACAAGAAAATTCATAAAAAAGCAGAAAAAAGACGAATGCCAGTGTAGCACGAAATAAGAGCCTTCCGTCACATCTGAGTGATAGCGTGTATTATAAATTGTTGTTTGAATTGCACCGTACTGACGTTTTAATGTTCTAATAACTATAGGTTTGAGTTTTCTACTGTTTTTATTTATGATAATGTTTACTAGAGTCACTTTACAAAACATTTTAGACTTTACAATTCGATTACCTCGCAATCCTAGAAAAAAAAAAAGATTGAATGAGCTAACAAATGATAGTAAGCCATACATAAAGAAAAAGAAGGAATTTGATATTACGATGGAGAGAAAAGGGTATAGATGAACCTATTGAAGAATGTGTTCATTTTCGCCAAAAGACAGTAGACACAAATGATGATGAAGATCGTATCAAACTAAACCAGTGAAAGACAAACTGGCCCTCAAAAATATAAGCTCCAAAAGTAAGAAGAAAGGTGAAATGTTTTGATAATATAGAAAGAAACAATAGATTTTAAGTAATACAATAACTATAGATATCTTTAAACAAGAAGTGATTCCTTTTACAAATCATGAAGAAACACCTGACATCTTAGCAGACTATTATACTAAAGTAAGCATCCCGGATGATAAGAAACCTGATAACAAAGCCCATAAACTCCTTCAAAAAAGAAAGGAAAATAAGCCCCAAGCTGATGATAACTTCCAAAATATGTTTTAAAGGCCTGAACTTGAAAATGTCATTGAGCAAATCAATTCTAAAAATAACAAGGACATGAACCGACACGTGCAATTATTATAAAACACCTGCGCTTTGAAAGGAAAAGGTGACTTATTACTGTGGTAACTGAAAGATGGATCAAAGGTAGATTACCAGTGGAAGATTTCATCGATAATCATTCTGTGCAAGATCATTAAAATAACGACAGATTCACGTATCCAATAACAGCTGGACAAAACAGGAAATTGAGACTTTTATCTCACAGCATAGGGACTAAAATATTTATTAGTAGTCAAATTCTTCTATATATATACTATACAATTATAGGCGGATTTCAGGAAAATATTTTTCAAAAAGAAAAAATGCTGACATCGTAGATACCTCATCAGCAGTTAATAAAGTGTGGAGAAACCGCTTGCTACTCAAACTCCAGAAAACAAGTACCTGGAGCAAAGGCCTTTTTTGTTATAAAAATGAGTTCCTCAGAGATAGAAAAATAAAAGCACAAATTAATAACACCTGCTCCAAAAAATATATAAATACATTGGGTGTTCCTCCAGATTCTGTCTTAAGCCTCCTGCTGTTTATACTTTACATTTCAGGAGTCTATAAACTCTGAACAGAATAAACTCATTTTGGTTGTTATGCTGGTGATGTCATCATCTGATACATCAGTAATGATTTGACATACATTGAAACCAATACAAACCTATCCTTAAATGTCATTATGGGCTGGACGTTGGATATGAGACTCCAACTGAATCCATCAAAGTCTTCTTTTTGTCTTTTCATTACATACACACGAAACAGGAAAAATATTTACAATATCAACATCAGAGGCACAGTAATAGAGGTAGACACAAATCCCAAGTACCTTGGCACCACTTTAAATCCTGAACTATGTTTCAACGAACATATCACAACCACTTCTGACAAAGCTGGAAATCATTAATAGTTTGTTTGTGGCCTCATGGAGGTGCAAATCGGAAAGTACTTCGGTCTAAATACTCTGCTATCATAAACCAACCAGGAATCATCAAACTTGGTTTACACTCAGTAATCGTCACTGATGCAACTAGATTCAGTTCAAGCTAGACCAGACACACTCACCAATGACGTGTACCATCTACGAGTAATACTGTTGCTAAAGCAGAGGCAGGCTTAAAATCATTGGTACTTGGTACTTGGTATTTCAATTCACCAAAAGAGCGCACAGCTTTGCAGAAAAAGGTTGGAATTGTAATTCTAGTCTTAAAGACCATCAACACTCCAGATAAATGCGGCCATCAGGATAATACAAGACCAATGTTAACCTATGTAAGAAGTGTGACTCACCTAATGTCAGGATAATACAAGACCAATGTTTAACCTATGTAAGAAGTGTGACTCACCTAATGTCAGGATAATACAAGACCAATGTTTAACCTATGTAAGAAGTGTGACTCACCTAATGCCCCATTGAAGAAAATATACCAAATAGTTGAAACAAAGCTCATAACTGATAAGTAATCTGATGAATTTCTTAAAATGATGGGTCTGCTGTTCACATCTACTATCCAAAAGGTCATGACTAGGACATCAGTCTAAGATCTTGGATAGTTGCATCGAAGTTCGCTTCAGAAAATACATCTGTCGATGATATATTCATTATGTGCAGTTAGTAAAAATATATCTGTCGATGGTATATCCATTATGTGCAGTTAGTAAAAATACATCTGTCGATGATATACTCATTCTGTGCAGTTAGTAAAAATACATCTGTCAATGGTATATCCATTATGTGCAGTTAGTAAAAATACAACTGTCAATGGTATATCCATTATGTGCAGTTAGTAAAAATACATCTGTCAATGATATACTCATTCTGTGCAGTTAGTAAAAACATATCTGTCGATGGTATATCCATTATGTGCAGTTAGTAAAAATACATCTGTCGATGATATACTCATTCTGTGCAGTTAGTAAAAACATATCTGTCGATGGTATATCCATTATGTGCAGTTAGTAAAAAT
>NW_013665744.1:349959-358739 GCF_000517525.1 Limulus polyphemus
ATATCTGTCGATAGTATATCCATTATGTGCAGTTAGTAAAAATACATCTGTCAATGATATGTCCATTATGTGCAGTTAGTAAAAATACGTCTGTCAATGATATATCCATTATGTGCAGTTAGTAAAAATACATCTGTCAATGATATGTCCATTATGTGCAGTTAGTAAAAATACGTCTGTCAATGATATGTCCATTATGTGCAGTTAGTAAAAATACATCTGTCGATGGTATATCCATTATGTACAATTATTCCTGAAGTGATTGCAGCCAAATATTCTTTGTCTAGAAAATCAAACAAAAAGCCCAACAACTGCAAGAAAAATGTGTGAACTTCATTATCCAGTAGATACCGACACAATTGGAATTAGAGTTAATGAGAAAGCTGACAAACTGTGTAGAAATGTGTAGAAGAGGAAACACCACATAGTCTATTTTCCATGGCATGAAGCTAATTCTTGAAATCTAAATGCTATTTCCTCTCATATTACTCATTTCATAATGAAATCTCATTTTCTTAGGGTTCTTTCAAGAAATATGAGACAATTAATGTAAATATTATCCATCTGAAACCAATGAAACTTCTAGGAGTTAACATTGTCATTAGCTCATTTATAAAGTCAAAAGAAAATCCATCAACTGAAAATGTAAACATGTAATTCTTGTAGTGTTGTAAGCATGCTTAATACTTCTTCTCTTATTTAACACATTATCCTGTTTTCATGTTTTGTTAAGTTGAAATTATTATAACTTGTTATTACTTTAACTGACAATCTCAGTTATAATGAGGAACTAGAAGATCACTTGTGCATTGCCTTAAGACTTTTAGTCTAATAACTGCACTAGGACCAAGAAATTACAAGTCATAGGGTGTTGTTTTCAAACCAGTACTTAACTTCAGAAATTGTCTTACTTAATGAACATTAAAATTATTTGTATATTAAAAAGAAGTTGCCATTTATTTTTGTATGTTTGAATGGTTTTTGGCTATAAATTTGTTAGAATGTCATTATACTGATACAGGTTCGTACCTAAGTTTTATGTATTAGGAAGTTCAAAAGAATGGACATTTCCTGTCCCAAGATGTTGAAACAATGATTAATGGATTGAATGAACATACATAGATGATTTTCAGTTTGAATTGTTACTGAAAGAATACTAATGGTAGAGTTTAATAAACTTTTACTTAATCAAGAAAATATTAAATTCATTGTTCATAAGTATATTTATACGTTTTTCATAAGTATCAGTTTTTACATGTACAATAAAGAAATTTTAAGACATTATGATGTTGATCATAAATTTTTTATTGTTGAAATTTCATGAGCTATTGTAACATATTGAAAAATATATTGAATCAAAATATCAGATTCTTTCTTGTTTTTACATTTATGTATATCGTTAGAATGTATAGAGCAGTTTTTGAACAAATTAAGCTGATGTATTGATGTTTTTTTATTCTAAATTATTTGCACTAAATACATAACAATGTAGTAATACTCTACCACTTAGTTTTAGTCCTGCCCTTTCTCACTCTGGGCTGGAAACTCAGTGAAAATGTTTTCATTGTATATAAATAAACCATCTGTTAAAATCCATTAACTGAGCAAAAAATACAATAACTACTAAGATTAGTCGACTCATAGCAAATCATTTGGATACGAAGCTTACCTTATTTACTGCTGTTATGTATTTTAAGATTGAGTTCTTATCTTCTAGAGTATGTTTTGGATTAGTTCTTATTCCTAACAGAAACTCAAGTTTAGTTAATAATGATAGAAAATATGTAAAGACGTTTGTGCAAGAGAAATGAAACTATCAGCTGAAAATGTTTCTGTGTAGTTTTGTTTAACCGATCGATTTTGTTTTGTAATTCAGCTGTGTAAAGAAACTTATTAAACAAAACGTATGTTATCCAAGGTACATTTGTGATGTGTCATTTAAGGAAGAATTAAACTGAGATGTGTTTTTGACCTGTTTCATATGTTGCTCCGTACAATCAGTTTTATAATAAATTTTATATTTTAAAATTTTAGTGCTGATAGTTTTGTCCAAGGTTTAGCAAAAAGTGTTAACTGGACATACAGTGTACTAGTTGGCGTGATTACACGGTGGATGGTTCACAGGATGGCCACACTGTGGATGGGTCATAGGATGGAGCCTGTGTGCCATATTGTGACGTATTCATACTGTGAGACCCTATCAGTATTTTGTGAAGACTCAATTTTGTAATTTTGTTGTAATAGTTTGTTTCACAGCGTTTTTTTTTTGTGGGAATTATTTGTGGAATTTCTGTAAGGAGGTTTTCGCATTAATTCAGATGGAACAATGGTATATCAATCCTGCAAACAATGAAAAATGGAGCCACTAAGCTCGTAAATTATGTGTCCTAGTTTAAAACAGTGAAATAAAGAAATTAGAATTTCGAAAATTAGAAACTTTTCGAGATCCTCTTCATCAAGAAAGCTGTAGATGGGACACAGTTTGTTCTGAAGATTCATGGTCTGATTTAGTTCTGAATAGAACAACATCAAAAAGTAAAGAATGACAAATTGTTTAATGCAAAACATGTTAAGAAAGATGTATTTTACCGAAATATGTCCAACATTGTTTAATGCAAAACATGTTAAGAAGGATGTATTTTACCGAAATATGTCCAACATTGTTTAATGCAAAACATGTTAAGAAAGATGTATTTTACCGAAATATGCCCAACATTGTTTAATGCAAAACATGTTAAGAAGGATGTATTTTACTGAAATATGCCCAACATTGTTTAATGCAAAACATGTTAAGAAGGATGTATTTTACCGAAATATGCCCAACATTGTTTAGTGCAAAACATTTTAAGAAGGATGTATTTTACCTAAATATGCCCAACATTGTTTAATGCAAAACATGTTAAGAAGGATGTATTTACCGAGATATGTCCAACATTAATATCCGTTAGGAATGTTTCGTAAAGTTATACATATGTTGTGTTATAGAATTTGTGCAGTTTCCTTGTTTTTCACAGTATGGTTTTGATTTACCTATGTACTGCTTCTTAAACACGTTCTCTACGGTTCTGATACGATTTGACTGCATACGTTTGTAAACGTATCATATCACAAATAAAATTAAAAATAATACAGCTCATACATTTGGGCGATATATATGGCACGAAATATTTCTTGACATAGTTTTTACTTTACTAAATACTATCACAACAAATTCCGACGAAAAAATCAGGCAATATATGAAACTTCAAGTGGCTTATATGTCTAAAGAGTAAAAAACTCAAAATCTGATATTTTTTGGCACAATGAAAGATGCATCCTTATTATAGTCATAGCCGACTTATTCAGTAACACGGTTACCATCATCAGGGCTAGTTCCAGCTGAATATAGGCTATGCTAACACTGTATTCATTAGCCATGATGATGGGAACTGTGTTACCGAAACTAGTCGGCTATAGCTAATAAAAATATTTTACCTTTCTTGTGCCGAAGACCGTCGGATTTTGTGTTTTTTTACTTTTAATATATAAGCACAATGTGCTTGGAAAGAAATTATGAGGTATATGTCGTCAGTATACCTTTTTTTAAGCTGATATAAAAAGGGCAACCTAATAAATAAGCTTTTGGGACAGCTTACTTCACAGATGGTTGCCATTCTTCATAACTGAAATTACAACAACTTAGAAAAAATAAGAGCAAAAACGCTTCACCAAAGCTAGAACACAAACTGAAAACAGGTTCAACCACAAGCTTGTACGAATGTTATGACTGCAATGTAGAGAAAGAGGAAAGTATGTTTAAATACACATTATAACCGTTAATTTTATTACTTCGGTGTAGACAGAAAAAAAAAGTTAACCACATTTAAGATCTTCCTGATCTCTTATCTAGAAACTTCTATAACATTAACTTTACGATATACTATGCTTCTGTAGTCCCATAAAGCAATCTTGTGACACTAGCTATAAAAAATCTAATGGAATGATTGTCTTGTTTATTAAATAACAGCCTAAAATACAGTTTTAACAAACATGGTCACCCTCTCAACCGTGGGGACGTTATAATGTGATGGTTAATCCCACCATTCGATGGTAAAAGAGTTGGTGGTGGGTAATTTTGACTAGCTTACTTACTTCTAGTCTATAAGTGCTAAAATTAAGGACGATTAGCGTATATAGCCCTCGAGTAGCTTTGCGCGATATTCAAAAACAAAACATTATTATATATTTTTTTTTTCGGTTGCTCTCCTTAAACATAAAGTAAGATAGAACTTGAAAATATTTACATGCCTTTAAGAGTATAAAAATATCTAATTACTTATTCATATATTCTGAATGACCCAGCAGATAGCTTGAGGCTTATAACACTAAAACTCGGGGTTCAATCCTTGTGCTGGGCAGAGTGCAGATAGTCTATTGTTTTGCTTTGCATGTAAACAAAACTAGCTATACATGTAATGTATCATAACTGTTAGTCGAGGAATGTTTTATTTTCTAGAGCAATAAAAATGAATTAGGTACAGTAAAAATGAATTAGGTAAAGTAAAGAAAAACACTAACAGTTATAAAGTTTATTCTCCAATTATATACCCTCCCGCATCAAATAGCGATGATAACATTCTAGATTAACCAAATATTTTCGCGTTTGAGGCTTTCACCTTTTCATTTAATTATATTTTTGTGAATCAGCTCAGTGGTATATTCTGGTTAACTGGTACTCTAGGCCCAAAATTTTAGATTCGCCCCATTTTTGTGAATCAGCTCAGTGGTGTATTCTGTGGGCCTAGAGTACCAGTTAACCGTAATATACCACTGGGCTGATTCACAAAAATGGAGTCAATCTAAAACTGTGGGCCAAGAGTACCAGTTAACCATAATATACCACTGAGCTGATTCACAAAAATGGAGTCAATCTAAAACTGTGGGCCTAGAATACCAGTTAACCGTAATATACCACTGAGCTGATTCACAAAAATGGGGCGAATCTAAAATTTTGAGTCTCTAGAGTACCAGTTAAACGTAATATACCACTGAGCTGATTCACAAAAATGGGGCGAATCTAAAATTGTGGGCCTAGAGTACCAGTTAACCAGTTTTAGATTGACTCCATTTTTGTGAATCAGCTCAGTGGTATATTACGGTTAACTGGTACTCTAGGCCCACAGTTTTAGATTGACTCCATTTTTATGAATCAGCTAAGTGGTATATTATGGTTAACTGGTACTCTAGGCCCACAATTTTAAATTCATCCCTTCCTTTCTCGAATGACTCACCAGGAAAGTTATCCACCAATACAAAAAACACCAGTAAATTGAAATGCAATGAAATGGATGTAAATTTGTTTTTCTTAAATGTATTGAGAAATGTGTAGATTATATCAGTTAGATACTGATATACATTAGAAGTTATGGACGTTTGAATTAGAGTACAACAAGCACTGATTTGGTAATTCCTAATACAAGATAAAACCAACTAGGTATTATGGCCTTTTAATAGTACTATTTAACAATATTAATAAAGCTACTTTTATATAAAATAGGACAAACTTGACTTTTTTCCTATTATCTAATTATACAACTAGTTTATATATGAATTTGTTTTTATGAAAGATATTCTAAGGATCTTGTTAGATATTTATATTACAAACTAAATGGAAACATTGAAATATCTTAATTAAAATTAATGAAATCAAAATCATTTTTTGGAGAACATATTTAGGTCAAACTGGGAATTAAAGTTGTCAAAAATTCTCTGTTTTGATAAATGTTATAAGAATTTCATAGTTGCTATCAAAAATTTGAAACACATTCATAGTTTAATTTTATATGAAGTTAATAACGAATTTACTTAAGAAATCACAGAACAAAATAACAGATTTTTATACGAATTAAAGATACATTTTAATGCAATTTACCTAAAGATGGCGCCAGTTACCGAGCACAACTGTTAAAATAAACATTTTATTTCTATCTTTAGGCCCCCAAGTGGCAGAGCGGCACGTCTGCGGACTTACAACGCTAGAAACCGGGTTTCGATACCCTTGGTGGGCAGAGTACAGATAGTCCATTATATATCCTTGTGCTTAACTTCAAACAATCTATCTGTAGACTACTTTTATTTACTTTATATCCGAACAAATATAAAAGCAGATTCTTAATCTCTTGAAAATTGCAGGAAACTGTAATATTGAGTCGATTAAAAAATTTTGTAATTAGTTTATATTCTTGCTTGAAAACTATAAGCGTCAAACCTAGCTACTTGAACATAAACTCGCTTTCAAAACCATTACCTACTTTTATTTGATTTTTAAAATAAATTGTCTTGCTTTAATGGCGAATTGTTATTTTCTAAGAAGTTTTGAATCTGTATTGGTATATCTTCAAAGCTAAGACAGATCTTTCTAGCAAAATAAAATAAAACTCTAAGCGCTATGTTATGAAATAATAAGAATATAATAACATCGTCATAAAGATTGACATTCGATTCTCACGATTACTATTCAACAAAGATTGTGGGTTGTGTAATTACAGTAACTTCGCAGTGTTTTTTTTATATGAAAGGGCAGGATTCTTTTCAGTAGATGTCTGTGACATGTCGACGATAAATTTCAACAGTAAACAAACAGCACATAGCACACAGTCCACTTGTTCGTTACACAGTTAATCACCATAGTTGTATCCAGAAATGAAAAGCGGTAATCATTTTAACAACGGTAGCTTGCAATAGATGGGGCTATCTGTCAGGTCAACCAGAACTCTGCTAAGAATATGTTAAATTGTAAGAAAAAAAAACCACAAACTTTGAGTTTAAAATTACTTTAATACTGATCGCATCAATTGTGGTTTGAATTTCGCGCAAGGCTACGCAAGGGTTATCTGCGCTAGCCGTTCTTAATTGAGGAGTAAAAAACTAGAATGAAGGTATCTAGCCATCACCGCCAACTCTTTAACCAACGAATAATGGAATTGACCGTCACATTATATCCTCCTCATGGCTTCAAGGACGAGCATGTTTGGTGGGAACGGGGATTCGAACTCGCGACCTTCAGATTACGAATCAAGCGCCTTAACCACCTGGCCAGGTCAGACCTTCAATTATCATCATATCATTTAAACAAAGCAAGGTATGAGCAAACTTTTACTTAAATCTGCATCAACACAAGAAACTGTTATATTTTTCCAAAAGTATGTGTATATTTTCTTGGAGTACTAGTATTTAGAAATGAAGCACAGGTGTCCTTTGAACGCAATGACCTTAGATAAAACTCTCCATTACCTTCCGATATTCACAATCTCAAATATCATATAGAATTATTGAAAATTATGACAGAAATAGCGTTTGTGGATGTTGTTGCAAGCAGTAAAAAAAAGAGTCAAATGATATAATGATTTTTAGAACCATGAATTATTGAAAATTATGACAGAAATAGTGTTTGTGGATGTTGTTTCAAGTAGTCAAAAAAGAGAGTCAAATGATATAATGATTTTTAGAACCATGAATGTTACACAGAAATAGAAAACTATGTAGTTCAAGTAATGGTTTCGGTAGCCACTTGACATAAGATTTTAAAAGTATTATATTTTTGAAAAGATTGTTTGTCTGAAGTTAAGCACAAAGCCACATAATAGATTATCTGCGCTTTACCCACCACGGGTATCGAAACCCGGTTTCTAGCAGAATGGATGGAATTGAATTTTTTAACCCAAATATATGTCCCTCTTAACAGTTCTAAGTGAGATTAAATCCTTTAATGCAAATGGCCGCCCCTCTCTAAATGAAAATAGTTTCATATTTCTTATGTCTATAACAATAAAATGAGGCTTGTATCAAGTTTATATATATATTTTTCTCATCTCGAACTGAGGTCAGGCACGTATAAGAAAATTCGGCCAATTTAGTATGTTTGTAGTTGCATACATTAGCAATCAGAAAAGCACAGATGTATTTATTGCACAGAAAATTAAAGATGACAAATTCATACTGCATTTAAAACAATAGTCTGTTAACCTTTCTTTCATTGACCTTGCCTTCTTTGTTATTGTTTTCTACCTTCAACTCTTCAACGACAATGAAAGAAGTAAAAACCAGTAAATGCATTTTTAGTACCCCTACTTCAAAATAAATCAAAGCCTACTGGCTAAGAAAAAGCAATAATAAAGAATCTTGGCAAAAAAGAAAGAACAAGAAACCATAGTGTAATCCAAAGAATAAAATAAATTAAAATCTACTGGCTAAAAAGAAATAATCAAAATATACTGACACACACACACAAAAATCAATCAAAATCTAGTGACCAAATAGACCATAGATAGATTAATAAACATACATTGATTAAAACCTTAACCGCTTGAAATGTCCTGGCTAAAAAAGACTAATCAGAGTTCTTTGGCTAAAAAAAATTGATTTAAAACGTCATTGGAAGTCTACTAGTGAAAACTGGCAGATCAAAGTATTGTGGAATACCTAAACTTGTATTGTACTTTTGTAATGTCTATGATTCATTTGCGTACGCGTAGTCCACTATTTTTTATTAAAACAGGAATGGGAACATTTCGCAAAAATATGATAGAATAGTTATAATATGATCATTTTCATATGTGTAAAATACGCACTCTAGTGATATTACATTAGGTAATTAAACTTCATCTACTAGCTTTTAGCTTATCTTAAAAACTCTGCTTCTACTTTTCAAAGTTCCAGTCGTAACTGTAGATTTTTTCAGTAAAATTATTGTTCTGTTAGAAGTCTATGTTTTTCGGAGGGTTTTGTATTTATTCAATAAA